>NW_026126407.1:12220000-12490000 GCF_943737965.1 Phodopus roborovskii
TGCAAAGCAGGTTTACAGAAGCAAAGCAATGAGATGTTAAGGAAGTACAGAAAAAAAAAAAAAAAAACAACACAAAAAACAGTCATGGAAAACAGCCATCATGTGGTCACTTCTTTGAGAGGGTCTGGTGTTCTAAAAAACAAGTCATTGTGGCTGTCTTAGGGTCTCCACTGCTGTGGAGAGACACCATGACCACAGCCAACTCTCACAGAGGAAGACGTTTCATTGGGGCTGGCTTACAGTTCCGAGTTTAGTCCATTATCATGGAGAGAAGAGGTGGCTGAGAGTTCCACATCTGGATTGGAGGTAACAGGAAGTGACAGAGCCACCCTGGACCTGGCTTGAGCATCTGAAACCTCAAAGCCCACCCCCAGTGGCACACTTCCTCCAACAAGGCCACACCTCCACGGGGGCCAATTTCATTGAGCAAGTCGGGTTTTCTTATAAACAAATCAGTCAGGTTCCAGGAAGCAGAAACTTAAAAACAGAAACTCATCTCTTACAATAAACGGAAACATTATTAAATGGTTTCTGTCCCCAAAATGGAGTCAGGCAGGTTCCTCATCCCCTCCTTAATTTTTATGTCCCTGTCAAATCCTTGATAGGGAACTGTTTTTAACAATATCATGATGGCAGTGATTCTAGCATTGGTTATCTGATGGGTAATCAAGTTGGCAACACTTGAAGAGCCCAGGGCTCAATTTGGTTATTTATAGTATGATAGAAATCAGAGACAGCCCATGCCAATAAAGTGCTGGCAATCAAGATTATGTTTAAGCAACAGGTAGAACCATTGTTCTCAGTCTTCACATTTCTTGACTGATTGCAGCTAATATATTGTTGCAATGTTAGTAGTATTGGCAATTAATCAGGCAAGTTTAGCGATTTCTTCTTGTAACCCGACAATGGGCCCTGGGATGGGTACTAGAAAAGCTGCAGTGTCAGCAACCGTGGTGGATCTAACAGGTGTGAGAATCGTCACAATTCGTGGGGAGAGCTCTTATGGCTCGCTTGATTATAAAGATTTGCTGAGTAAAATGGGGATAACATGCACTTTCTCACATAGAACTTTTATCCCTCAGAGGGAGCATAATAAGTAGGATTTCCACAGGGAAAGGTCCATCCTAAGGGCAATCGTTTAGCAAGGGGGAGGTTGGAGAAGTAGAATCGAAATGGGAGTGGAGGGGAGCATTAGCTCAATCAAAATGATGGCAGTGCAGGGAAAAGTCATCATTAGTAGCAATATCAGCTACAGCTCTAGAAATATTGGTGGGGGCATGTTCTATTTTTGTCCCCGATTATTCCTCTGTATTTTTCATCTTACCCCTATTCTATATAAATTTCCTTTCAAGAGTCTGGGAATAAAGGGATTGGCTCTGACACAAAGGAGTTTCCTTGTTGGCTGGGTAGGGTTAGCTGGAGCCATAGGTTATAACCTATACTTTTAGTAAGTTATGTTAAACAGTCAGACCTTGGAAAGTGTGATTTTTAATGGCCCTTTTTCAGTCACTGTTTACCTCTGGGGGTTGGGCTCATCTTCTGTGGGTTCTGAGGATGCCTTCTTGAGGTGTGGGTGAAGAATTCAGGCAGGAATACCAGCAACCTAACAGCGGTAGCCATCCAGAGACGCACTGTCTAGGGTCCTTTCCACCTAGGTTTTGAAGCAGTGGATGAATGCAGCATCTCTAGGCTTTAAAGGGCAGTCAAGTGGTCAGCACCCAACAGGTTGTGCAATGTGGACCTGAGGAATGATCTTATTCAAGGTTAATTGACATCCTTTGGAGTGGGGCAATCTGATCGCGGTCCATTATGTAACCAAAGAATCATGGGAGGTCCATAGACTATTTCACCTGGAGTGAACTTTTCTCAGTAGGGGGTAAAACAGACCTTGAGAAGGGATAAGGCAAGAGGTCAACACAGTTACCATCAGTCTCAAGAGTATATTTAGTTAAAATCTCCTTTAAAGTTTCATTCATCCTCTCTATCTTTCCTGAGGGATGATACATACAATGAAGATTCCAATTTATGTTACGAGCCTTGGAGAGCATTTGAGATAACTTTGCCATGAAGGCTGAGCCATTGTTAGACCCCAGAGATATGGGAAGGCCAAATCTAGGAATAATTTCTGTTTTTACTTAGCTACCACCTTGGCCATTTCTGTTCAGGATGGAAAGGCCTCTAGCCAGCCTGTGACAATATCAACAAAGACCAGCAGATATTTGTAGCCATATAGTCTTGGCTTGACCTCAGAAAAGTCCGACTGACAAAATTTACTGGGTGCAGTACCTTGACTCTGTTGTCCTGGGAGGCCTGTCATTCTTTGAATTTACTGGAGCATAAGTCTGCAATGCTCGCAAGTGTTTCTCAGTGTCAGGTAGCCAGATGTGAAGGGAAATGAGTTCCAAGATCTTAGGTGACAAGGGCATGGAGCAAAGCGGAGCAGGTAGGCAGTTCTGGCATGCCAATTCTTCCATCTGGCAAGATCCACCATCTGCTGCCACTTTCCTGATCCAAGTCAGAATATAATCTGATCTCTTCTGGATCGTACTCAAAATGGGGGCTTGGGGACAGTCTATAGTTCCAGGATGGTTTGGGGTTTGGGTTCCAACAAAGCAGCCTCTCTGGCAACTTTATCTGCATGATTGTTCCCTTGAATTTGTAGGCTTTTGCCTTTTTGGTGTCCTGGCCAATGTCTTCATGGCCAGTTCAGTTATCAGCTAAATGGCCTCCAGCAACTGGGCAATTCCATGTTTATTTTCAGTAGTGAGTAAGCCCCTCTGTTTATATATCTGTTCATGAATATGAGCCGTGACAAAAGTATATATAAATAATGGCATTGATTTTTCCTTCAGCCCATCTGAAAACCTGTATCAGAACAATAATTTCTGATGTCTGGGCAGATGAGCCCTTGAGCAAGGCTTGTGGCCAAATGGCCTCCTTCTGGCCCATGACTGCTGCCACTCCCCTGCCCCAACCCCCCACATACTTAGTCCCTTCTTGGATGAGATTCTCAGGGTTGTCATCTGGCAACAGGGTGACAATATTGATCTATCAAAGATCAATCTTCCCTATCCAAAAGAAGAGCTTGTTAATGAGTCAGATGGGCATTCAATGTCCACCAGTGGGTGGCACCCCCCAGCAGAGTCTCCACAAGGTGTGCAGCTGTCACAGTTAGAGTCTGTCCCAGCGTGAGCTTGTCACCATCTTTAAAAGAATGACAGTAGCTATGCTGGCCCTTAGACAAAGGGACCATCCAGAGACTACAGAATCCAGTCTCCTTGAGATGTAAGCTATCAATCTTTTCCAGGGACCCAGGGTCTGGGTCAGGACTCCCTTGGCAATGCCTTTTCTTTCATGGACATAAAGATGAAAAGCCTGTACAAGGGCCACTTTTAAGTTCTTAAAGGTCTGTTCATGTTCCTCAGTCTATTCCTCAGCCATAGCAGAGAACAAGGGTTTGGCGATTTCAGCAAACCTGGGTATCCAAAGATGGCAATACCCAAACGCTCCCAAGAACTCTGATTTGTTTCTTGGTGGTTGTCGCTGGGATTTGAATTATGGCTGCTATGCCGGTCTGGGACAACTGTCCTTTCCCTTTTAGTTCATATCCCAAGTCAGTAGCCTGGAGCAAGCAAATCTGGGTTTTCTTTTTAGAAATTTGGTAGCTCAGTTGGGCCAGGGTTTCTAAAAGGCCTTGGGTGGCTCTCAAATAGTCATTATTTTTAGTTGCTGATAGCAAATCATCCATATATTGGAGCAAGGTTACTTCAGGGTACTTACTGAAGAAAATACTTCAGTCTCGGTTCATTGCTTCATTGAAGATGGTGGGGGAGTTTTTGGACCTTGAGGCAGTCTGAACTAGGTTGGTTGTCCTGGTATTCCTAGTACAGGATCGGCCCATTCAAAAGCAAAGATAAAGTGACACAATTTTGACAGAGGGATGGAGAAGAATGAGTCTCTTCAGTCCAATACAAGGTAAACTTTATGTTCTAGGGGAAGTAGACTAAGGGAGCAAGGTGTAGGATTTGTAACAATCAGGCAAATGGTTTCTAATTTGTTCCCTTCTCTCAAGTCTTATACTGGTCAATAGTCTTGAGTTCGGGGCTTTGGACAGGCAGGCAACAAGTGGGTGTTCTAGACTGACCGACAAGGAGTCAGTGTGTCTGCTTCAAGGAGGTACCCGAAGTGAACCTTTATCTCTTCCCTGGCTTCCAAGCACATGGTATTGCTTGACTCAAATAGGCATAGCCCCTGATGCTAGCTAGTTCCACTATGACAGATGGCACATGTTTGACCAGGCCAAGAGGGTTACCCACTGCCTAAACTGTAGGAACTTCCTGCAACAATAACTTCTGGTTTGGATTTTGGAGGAAAAGATATTTCTCTCTTATTGGGCGGGTTATAGTTAAAGCCTTATCAGAACCTCCCAATGGCACCCCAGGAATGTCTCCTGAGAGTGATATTGTTGCCTGGAGCTTGTTTAAGAGGTCATGTCTCAGGGGCATGGGAAGATGGGAGGGACAGGGACCTGGGATCGGTATGTAAAATAAGAAAAATATATTAAATTAAAAAAAAAGAGGTCCTGTCCCGGTAAAGGGTAGGGACATTCAGAAATAACTATAAAAGAATGAGTCACCATTTGTCTTAGGTTAACAGTTCGGTAAGTGGTCTATTTATATTCTTTAATGTCCCCTATTGTCCCTTGTATTTCCATTGTTGGTAAGGGGCCTTAGGGACTTGTCTACCAGAAAATTTATAGTTTTGCCCTGGATGGTGAAGGTTATCTGAGTGTCCCGCCTGCTTGTATCCCTGCAGGCCAGAAAAGGACATCAGATCTCAGGATGGTTGTGAGCCACCGTGTGGGTGCTGGGAATTGGACTCAGGACCTCTGGATGAACAGCCAGTTTTCCTAACCGCTGCGCCTCAATGAGCCATTCTTTTGTAGTAGGTGTATTGATGTACTGGTCTTTAAAGCTATTCCCAGGAGTGCTTCAGCTGTTTCCATGGGAATTGTCCCTTTCTTTGGTAATGAAGAGAGTATGGAGACTCTGCTGACAGTTGTCCCACGTGGGGAAGTGATTGAAAAAGAGAATCAATTAGAGAAATTAAGGAATTAGGGTTGGTAATGAAAGGGAGGTTCTTCTAGGTGTAGAGATCTGTAATAGAGAAAGGGACATACAGGTGTCAGGAAGCTGCCACAGGGAGACAAAGATGGGAGGAGATGCTGTCCCAGAATCACCATCAGAGAAGGAGTCAGAAGGGCCACTGGGGAGCCCCTGGCATGTGCGGGGAGGGGAAAGACAGGGGAATGTAGGGAAAAGCTAGGGCGAGAGAAGACAGAGGGAAGAAGGAAAGGACTGGGAGAGAAGGCAAGAGGGGATAGGGAAGAACTAAGTGGCAGGGTAGGGGTTGAAGCAGATGGGGCAAAGTGAGGCCATGGTGTTGGAGACTGAGGTGGAGGCAGGGTGGAGGCAAGGTGAGGAGGGGAGCAGGAGTAAAGATGGATATATGGAGGGAGGTGCATTCTTCCTCCTGTGAGTCTGAGGAATGGGTTTCAGAGGATGCTCCTGGGTCTCTGCTGCAGGACTTCGAAGGATCCACTTAACGACAATCAAGATCTATCCACCTTGCCCATGGCAGACCATACAGACTTGCATCCAGAGGGGACAGGGTGGAGGCTGCTTCTTCCAAGGATAACATGTATCTGATCTGGGTGATGGGGCTTGTCAACTGAGACTGTGAGCCAGTAAACTGAGAATGTAGGCCATTCAGTTTCACAGAGTGTTTAGAGGTGACACTTGGTGATAAGACGATCATAATCCTCCTTGACTATGTGTGTTTGGGGGTGGTAAAGATTGTCAAAATTCTTTAGAACACAGGCTATAGGACTCTTAGGCTTGCTAAGCTTGTTATCCAAACTTTCCATCTGTTTGGTTGCCCCAAGTCCAAGATAAACCAATTAACACAGAATACAGAAAGTTCAAGAGATGATAAAGTAAAAATGAAATCAAAGACAAGACGTACAAAGACAAGACAAACAAGACTAAAAACTTCAGATGGGCGATGTGACATCTTGTTCTTGCTTTGACGGGAGAGTACTATATTTCATTAACCCCCTCCTTGTCCAAGACCTGGATCCAAACAGCACTAGATGTCACAAAAAATTGCTATGACTTACCAGGGGAAGCCTCTGTAGACCCTTGCTGCTTTTCTCAGGATTGCAGTTCATCCTGATAGTTTGTGAAACCAAAGGCATGCCTTGGAGCCTTGGGACATCTCATGGTGTAGTGAGATAGTCCTTCTGTAGCACTGACCACGCCCATTGGGGGGTGGAGCGATGGGCAGAGATGACCTGAGGAAGGAGGTCGGAGGGGGCCAGGAAGGTGCTCTCTTTTTCTGGCGTGACTCGGACAGGAGAGGATCGGGTTGAATTTCCTGGTGTTCATCTGTCTAGGTTGTAAGTTATTTCTCCCTGAATAAACATCTATTCGGCCTATTTGTTTATCCTGATCCTTATTTACCGCAATATCTGGTGTCAGGAGTGGGATACGAACCCACGCCTCCACCTTCCTGGCCCCCTCCGACCTCCTTCCTCAGGTCACCTCCGCTAATCGCTCCACCCCCCAATGGGCGTGGTCAGTGCTACAGAAGGACTATCTCACTACATCATGGTATGCATCTCATGAAATGGTCCTTCAGCCCCAGAGTCCTGCAGTAAAGGTTCAGCTTTAGAATTTGGGTGGGTGGTCTGATCTCACTGGGGTTTCCAAAAATGCTAATCCTACCAGTTGAGACTAAGACCACTACAATTTCATACCAAATTGAAGCAATATTTATTCTATTCGTGTGTATCAGAGAGCTGTCCAGTGACTGTTCTCTCTAGCCAAGGCAGTCAGGCAGGGTTTCAGATAAGAATGAACTCTAGAGGTGTCCTGGGAGCAGTAAGGTTTGGTTGTCTCCAGGAACACTTAGCCCAGGCACTCTGGTCTGAGGGAACCTGACAGAGAAGCATCACACTTCTCAGGCTTCTGGGCTCTGGATATGGGAGTCATGACTTCTTTTGATCATGGGCAAGAGCCAATGAAGAGAAAGGCAGAAAGGCCAAGACCCAAGAGTCGGAGACTGAAGGCACAGAGACCCAAGATAGAGAATGTGAAGTCTCAGGAACAGACCACACCAATCACCAAACTCTGTCTCCCACACTCAAGAACCAGCTCCTGGGCTTACAGCAGGGAAGACTATCCCAAAGCCACCAAGGGTCCATAAATGTCCCCAGCTCAGACCCAACATTCCCGACACAGCAACTGACTTGTCTTTCATCCACAGCATCCATCCTATCTACCATGAGCACCATTAGTACCCCATTCTCAACCACCATGTATATTAGTTACTTTTCTCATGGCTGAGACAAAATGCCTGGTGGAAACAGCTCATGGGAAGATGTCTTTTGGCTCATGATTTCACGGGAATTTCAGTTGACCAAGCCAGGCAAGTGGAATTCATGACAGCAGGAACATGTGAAGTCGACTCGCCATCATAGAAGACAGGATGCAGAGAACTCAGGTGGGAACTGGAAGAGTTCTAGAACCTTCTAGGCTCCTAATGACCCATTTCTGCCAGCCAGGTTCCAAAATACCTCCAAATATGTGCTGGTGGGGATAGTTCTGTTTAATCATGGGACTGAATAGAATTGATTCCAGTTCAGGCCTCAGGAAGCAGCTGTTTCTTTTCTCTGGGATTACTAAAAGAACAAGATAGTCAGTGGTCTGATACCATAAAGGTAAAGAGCAGACTGGGCACAGGGAGAAAAAGTCCTCACAGCCATTATTTGAGCTTCCACACTTTGTTGGACCTGAGGTGAGATGTAGCTGTATAAGTGTCATGGGCTGGAAAATTGTTGGTTTTATTTTGTTTTAGGGGATGGGGTTCCTACTCAGGTTGAATTGGGAGTCCTGTTCTTTGTAGTCCAAAGTATCTTAATACTCCCCCAGAAGATTATGGAAGGCAGTACAGGTTGTACAAACTTAACAACAAAGAAAGAAAAAAGAGGGCTGGAGAGATGGCTCAGTGGCTGAGTTTGATACCCAGCACTAATGTAGGGCAGTTCACAACCACCCGTAACTAACTATAGCTCCAGGGAATCTGATATCTCCGGCCTCCACAGGTGCTTGTACTTGTGAACAGACACACATGCAGAGATATACACATAGTTAAAAGTAAAAAATAAAAAATTAAAAAAAAGATGGGTGATGGTGGTGCATGCCTTTGATCTCAGCACTTGGGAGGCAGAAGAGGTGGATCTCTGTGAGTTCAAGGCCAGCCTGGCCTACAGAGTGATGGTGATGAGGAATGTCCTTCTGTATGATGTGAATATATGTTCCTCTTATTGGTTGATGAATAAAGCTGTTTTAGCCATGGACAGGCAGGACTTAGCCAGGCAGGAAATCCAAACAGGGATATATAAAGGTAGTAGGTGGAGTTAGGGCAATGGTATGTAGATTCCAAGGAAGCAAGAGACCCAGGCATTACCAGTAAACCAAGACCACATAGGGATTCATAGATTAATAGAAATCGGTTGATAATTAAGAGAGAACTAGACAATAAGAAGATTGAACCATCAACCAAATGGTTTATAATTAATATAAGCCTCTGTGTGTTTATTTGGGACTAAACAACTGTGGACCAGGCGGGGCAAAAACTTCCAACCGCATGTGGTACCCAATATGGGGCACAAACTCACAACCCTGAGATTATGAGTCTCATGCTCTATTGACTGAGCTAACTGGGCTTCTTACTGACTAGCTCTCTCTTGATCATTAACAAGTAGCTATTAATCTGTGTATTTCCACGTGGTTGCCATTGGACAAACAGTTTATAATTAATATAAGCCTCTGTGTGTTTATTTGGGACTAAACGGCTGCAGGACCGGGAGGACAGAAACTTCTGTCTGCAACAGAACGAGTTCCAAGACAGCCAGGGCTACACAGAGAAACCCTGCCTCAGAAAACCAACAAGCAAATAATAAAATAAATCCTTTTGTTAAAAAAGAAAGACACCAAGAAAACTGTGCCTTGTGAGGGAGGTGTAAGAGTGCGTAAGCAAGAGATGGCCACCGCATACTGACTCCACAGAGGGCTAGCTGGTCCCACCTCTGTGGCCAAACTGATTTGGTTGTTAGTGATCTAACAAGGAAATGTCAGGACCTGGAATGGGAAAATGCCTCATCATTTCTAAGCAAATAGGAGTGCAATGCAGTCTGCTAGATTTGTGGCAGCATTATGTTGACATCTTTGGGAGTTAAATGACTAATCTTTGACAAGGAAGTTGGGATAGGGACAGATTTCTCCTTTTGCTCGCAGGAAGGGAGTAGAAGACAATCATGATATTTGGGAATCCAGCATCCTGTGAGGTATGCTCATGTCTCACATCCCAGAGACACGCCCATTCCAGCTAAAGCCGTTTTGTCACCCCCAGGAATGTCCCACATCACCACCCACCCTCCAGCCTGGCAGTCTTGCCCTGTTGAAGGTTACATGCCTGGTGACTGCAAAAATCTAGGAACAAGTCTGAGCATTTAGACTCGGCCTTGGTGTGGCTGTGAAGGATGCTGGAGCTGTGTCATTTGCTGTCTTTCCTGCTTTGGGATCTCTTGGCTGTCCCTTGTCAAGAAGACAATCAAAACTGCAAGTCACTTGAGGAAGGTTGGAGTGGTGAGATGTGAGTGTGGACACACTTTGTATTTCTCAAGTTGCTGCCTTTAAACCATCCGCCTCCCTGTTCCTGGAAATGCCTGCTCTTAGCCATGCTAATCAGATATCTGAGGGAGGAATTTGTATCTGATAACTTCATTCCCCCCCCCCACTGTGGATACTTGGGCAGAATAGGAGACTCACAGAGTGGCCTTATTAGATCCTTGCTCTTCACCATAGCAAGGACCACAGTAGATGTTTAGACTGGCTACCAGCTGGGCACATTTTCTAGTCTGGTTTTGCTGATGTCTCTAAGAGTCTGACCTCACCCAGATGGGACATATACGTGACGTGAGTGCCCTGGGAAGCTAAAAAGTTGAAGTTTCATGGTCTCTTATCTGCTCAATTCTCTTCCTAGTCCCCCTACATGATTAGGCTGGGATTCCCAAGTGGTCCATCACACCCATCTTGACACGGGCCAGGTGTGCTGGTACCCGCCTTTAATCTTAACACTCAGGCAGAGGCAGGTGGATCTCTGTGAGTTCAAGACCAGGCTGGTCTACATATCAAGTTCCAGGCCAGCCAGAAATATAGAGTGAAATCCTGTCTCAAAATTAATAAGCAAACAAACAAATAAGCAACTAAAACATCTGGAAGACTGGACAGGCATCCAACATTCACACCTGAACTGTAATACTTTGTGTGGTTCCTTGGGGTTCATCACAGAGGGCCTGCCGACCATGGCATCTCCTTGCATGCATGGCTGTCTGGGAAGCCTGGACAGAGGTGCAGTCTCAAGTCATCTCTCATCTGTCCTTTATCATGAGCTGCTTCAGGAACTGTCCCTCTCCCCAACTTGTTAACTGACAGCCAGCCTACTGGGCTAGGATACCTTCTGTCCTCTTCTCAGCCCTCAACTACCCTGAAACTCCATGGAGCCAGAAATGACTTGCCCACATCCAGTGATTGAAGACTCCTCCACCCTAGATATCTCAGAGTTACCATTGCTGTGATGAAACACCATGACCAAAAGCAAGTTGTGGAGGAAAGGGTTTATTCAGCTTACACTTCCACATTGTAGTCCATCACTGAAGAAGGCAGGCCAGGAATTTAAACAGGGCAGGAACCTGGAGGCTGGAGCTGATTCAGAGGCCACAGAGAAGCGATGATTACAGATTTGCCCATCTTGACTTGCTCAGCCTGGCTATTAGCAAACAGGACCACCAGGCCAGGGACACGACCACTCTCAATGGGTTGGCCCTCCATCAATCCCTAATTAAGAAAATGCCTTACAGCTGGATATGCTCCTTTCAGATCACCCTAGCTTGTGTTGACATAAAACTAGTCATCACACTAGATAAGTGAGTTTTCCAAAGCAGCCACTTCCGGGATGTGGGGCATGCTGCCTCTCACCTACTCCCCTTTTCCTTCTCCTCTCCACCCATCCCTACTATGAAGACTGGAAAGCAGCATCGTGAATTATGACAGGGCCAGTTCCTAAAACTCCCAGAAGCCCTTGGGATGGCTGTAAGGAGTAAGGTTTTTCCTCCCGCCGCTGGTCTGGTCCCGCCCGCTGCGCCAGCCCCAATTAACAAACTGAGACCCTGTATTTGATAGTATGCTGTTGGCCAGTTACTTGTTTCTTATCAGCTAGCTCTGTCTTAAGTATTAACCCATTTCTATGTATTTCCACGTGGTCTTACCGAGAGCGGAGGAATGGCGGTTCTGTTCTCTCCAGACTCTCCTTCTTAACTCCTCCTTACTCCTTCCTCTTTCCCTCCATTCTTCCTTTCCTATTGGCCAACAGTGCTTTATTCATCAACCAGTATGAGAAACATATACAGAATGACATCTCCCATCAGATGGCAGCATGGGAGGGGCAGGTAGGTTGTCTCTAGAATGTGGGGTTCTCAGTACTTCATTGCTTTAGGTGTGGGTACTTTTTAATTCTGTCACCACAGGAAAAATTTAACTCAACACCTTATTATAGCTGAATTAATATATAGTCAGCCTTCTGTGCCTGTGGAATCAGCACCCTAAAACTTCAATCAAATACAGATTGAAATTTGGGGGATGATATATTGTTTTTTAAATTGTCGTGTGTGTGTGTGTGTGTGTGTGTGTGTGTGTGTGTGTGTGTGTGATGTATGAGGGTTTCATCATCATATATGTACTGGTGCCTGGAGGTACCCAATCCCTTGGAATTAGTACAGACAGTTGAGAGCTGGGGATCAAACTCAGGTCCTCTGCAAGAACACTGCTCTTAGTTGCTAAGCATCTCCCCAGCCCTGAAAGCGTTATATTCTTGCTGATCTGCTCTCTACTATGTAGTTAAGCCTGTGGAGGTTGTGTCTATACTAATAAATGTGAACAGACTTTTTGGTGTGTGATTGTTCCTTAACAATGCAATGCAACTACTATTTACACAGCCTTGACATTGAAGTAGGTATTGTGTATGAGTAATTAAGTGATGGCTTAAAAATATATGGGGAGAGGAGTATAAAATTCTATTCATAAAGTTTCTATGCAAATCCAACGCCTCTGCACACATTTGAGGTGAGCATCCTAGTGTTTAGGGGCAGTCTTGGAACACCTGCAGCTGCTGAGGAGGTGTGAACGGCTACCTTCTCATCGTGAGTTAACAAACACCATTTTTTAAAAAAAAAGTTAGGTGTGGGGCCTCCCAGTACTCAGGAGGCAGAGGCAGGCTGATCTCTGTGAATTCAAGGCCAGCCTGATCTAGTGATTTCCAGGCCAGGCCACGCCAGACAAAGCTACACAGTGGGATCCTGTTTCAAAAAAAAAAAAAAAAAAAAAAAAAAAAAAAAAAAAAAAACAATTTAGTGTGTTTATAGATTGACCGTGTGTGTGTGTGTGTGTGTGTGTGTGTGTGTGTGTGTGTGCATGCCACAGCAACTGTATGGAAGTCTGAGGAAAACTTATAGAATTTAGTCCCCCACTTCCATCTTGTGAGTCCTAGGGATGAAATTCAGGTGTCAGACTTGGTGGCTAACGCCTTTATCCTCTGAGCCAGCCCATTTTAAAATGTCCAATAAAATTAGCTTTGCACACTACAAAGGCCTCGTGATCCTTTCATCCTAACTGAGCATGGGTCTGTTGGATTAGAAAGTGCAGGCTCAGCAGGAGGCTCTCCCACACATCCTCCCTTAAACCACCAAGTGAAGCAAATAAATGTCCACCCACCTTCTGGCTCTACCTCTCGCCACTAATCCCTTCATAGGTGACCAGTGCTCTGTCTCTAGGTCTCTCCTTGGGTCCTGAACACCAGCTCCCAAGCCGTTTGTCTCCGTCAAACATCCCTGTCACTACCAACATCTAGTCGGAATCTCATGCCCATGGCTTGCAGGTCTCTCACTGTGGCCCCCAAGGTTACCTCCCTCTCAGGTTAGCCTTCCTTCCAGGTCAGGCTGACAGACAGAGGTTCCTTCACTCTCTGCCTGATTTTGGGATTGGGAAGGAGACAGTGACCCCAGCAGTCATAAGACCTGAGGACAGTGAGGCTCACAGAGAAGGGCTGCAGATAGGCTTCCCCCGCAAAGCTACTGCTGAGTACCTTATCCTCATACAGCTGCTAATAGATCCTGGCCCTCGGAGGACAGGTCTAGACCAGATCTCCACCTTGGGGCAGTCCCTATGCCCTGGTGGTATTAGAATATGGGATAACACCCATGTGCATTAAAGTGGTTGGACTGGATGGTCTTAGATTTGCCCCCAAAATGGAAGCTGGGCCCAGAAACTGGTCCTTCCAGAAAGAAGTCAGTGATGCCTAAGAAGGCCCAAGACACACCCTGGGATGGCACAGCTGTGCGATTGCTTTGCAAGTCAGATATTGGGGGAGGGTTTTCAGGTATATATTTGTGGGGGTTTGTTTGTTTTGTTAATGTTGTTGTTTTAAGATTAAAGAGATCTGAGCCCATCCATAGGATGTAGGTATGGAAGAAGTCAATGTTGAAGGGGAGATGCTGGATGGCTTTCTGGAGAAAGATGTTTTTTGTGTATCCAATAGGACAGACTGGGGTATAAGAAAGATTATGCCAGGTGGGAGGAGGGACAGACATCGTAAAATAATTATGGTAGAGTTTCTGGAGCCGAGGCTATGGCTTTGTCAGCTACTTCACTGCAGACTCTGTAACTTCACACGATGAAGCTTCCTATTTTGTGTGTGGTGAGCTTGTCCTTTGTGTGCATGTGTGTAGCGTGTTGGGGGTTGGGGGAGATGATACTCTGTTTTATTGAGTATTTGCTATATGCTAGTATCCATGCTAAGCATTTTTCCTGAGAAAACTCACTCTAAAGCCTCCAGAACCAATGAGTCAGGGACTGTTGTGACCCCATTTCACAGCTGAGAACACAGAGGCTCACAGAGAACACAGACCCACCTCCAGTTACAGGTTAGCTACTCAATGAGTTTCAGGACTATAATTTTTGTAGACTCTGTTAACAAAGGAGTAGAAATGGGCAGGATCAAGTCCCTGAGGAAACCCAAGTTGCTTGGGACCACAGTAGGCAAACTCTTCCTGGAGGCTGTGACAGGAAGAAAAGCTGTGTCTGCAAGTTGTCAGTGGGAAGTTTCCAAGAGCTTCTTCCGTGCTTCCGAGTCAGTGGGCTTGAGCAGGCCAGCTGTTGATCTGCAGGGAAGTCGGAGGAGAACATGTGAGGGCTGGGGTTGGGGAAGGGCACACAGAACAAAGCTAAGGGTTACAAAATACCATACCTCTAGGTCGCCAACTTCCTGGGCCCCCACACTCCTGAGTGTGGAAACCTTCTGGAAACAGCCAGTCCAGTGTTGGTGTTCACAGCAAAAAGTGTGTGTCATAAGAAATCACCAGCTTGCAGTCTCCAGGGGGTATGCAGGGGTGGGGCAGTGGGCACTCAGAGACAGCCATAATGGGGGAAAGGGTTGAGAAAAACAAGTGGGCTGGAATCTACTCGGTCACTGCTGGAGTCAAGAGCCGCTTCCTCCCCCACATTCCAAGGCAGACAGAGGTGTCTGGAAAACCGGCCTAGTTAGGGTTCACTATTTCTGTGATGAAACACCATGACCAAAGCAACTTGGGGAGGAAAGGGGTTGTTTGGCTTACACTTCCACATCACTAAAGGACGCAAGGACAGGAACTCAAGCAGTGCAGGAACCCTAGGCAGGAACTGATGCAGAGAACTTAGAGGAATGCTGCTTACTGGCTTGCTCCCCATGGTTTCCTCAACCTGCCTTCTTACAGAACCCAGGACCACTAGCCCAGGGGCGATCCCACCTACAAGGGCTGGGCCTTTCCCCATCAATTGCTAATTAAGAAATTGCCCTTATGGAGGCATTTTCTCAATCAAGGCTCCCTTCTCTTTGCTGACTCTGGCGTGTGTCAGCTAGCCAGTAAAAACATGCATAAGGAAATCATGAGACTTGGTGGGACAATTGCATGTCCAGAACTAGGCGTGCTTTCTTTTGCAGAGGCCCCTAGACATTTTGGTTCTTATTTTCTCTCACATAGCTGAACAACAATAGGGGTCAGGAAGTAGGTAGGGACTCAGCCAGAGGCATCTGGAAAAACGCAAGGGTGAGAAGATGCAGGGCAGGGCTCTCATCCTACAGATCACAACCCCTTTGGCGGTGAATGTCCTCTTCACAGGGGTCGCCTAAGACCACCAGAAAACACAGATGTAAGGAGTTAGTTTTTTCCTCCCTCTGCCGCTAGTCTGGTCCCGCCGCCATGCCTACCCCAATTAACACACAGAGACTCTGTATTTGATATAATGCTGTTGGCCAGTTACTTGTTTCTTATCGGCTAGGTCTGTCTTAAGTATTAACCCATTCTATGTATTTCCACGTGGTCTTATTTTACCGAGAGCTGGCGTCCTGCTCTCTCCAGACTCTCCATCTTGACTCCTCCTTACTACTTCCTCTTTCCTCCTTGTCTCCTAGTCCCTCCTATCTTCCTTTCCTATTGGCCAACAGTGTTTTATTCATTAACCAATATGAGAAACATATACAGAATGACATCTCCCATCACACAGATGTTTACATTACTATTCATAACAGTAGCAAAATTACAGTTATAAAGTAGCAAGGAAAATAATTTCAGGGCTGAGGGTCACTACAGCATGAAGAATTGTATTAAAGGGTCACAGCATTAGGAAGATTGAGACTCACTAGTGTACAGTGTTGGCGGTTAAGTGTGCACTAGTTTAGGAGCCACTCCTACCCACTTGTGGAAGCAAGGGCTCTACTGCTCAGATACACCCCACATCCATTCCTGCAAGAACCCGAATTGAACTGTGTAGAGGATTTTATGTTGTAGAGTTTCTACTGTCCGGAAACAGTCTCCCCACCCCTTCTGAGAGACCCACACTGACAGACCAAAATCAGGGCCATTTTAGAAAAGAGGGCCGGAAACAGAATATGGGAACCTCACCCCATGACCAGTGCAGCTGGCTCCAGGAAAAGCAGGCCCATCAGGAAACATAACCACAAACAGCCCTGACCCCAGGTTAACCACTTAACAGAGTTACAAAAACAACTTTTATGGGTCTTGTGGACTGGGCATAACCCACACCACCCCCACAACTCATGGCATCTCTAGCTTGGCTAAGGTAAGAAAAGTCTGTGGAGTGATTTCTGTGATCTCCTCCCACTCACCCAAAGGTAGTCTCCCACTTCACACAGGCTCAGGGAGAACCCTTTGCAAGGGAGCTTTGAATTGGGGTGAAGACGCTCCAAAACCTGTCTGTCTACCCTCTCAAACCTAGATCCCACACACAAAATGTAAAAACACAGGACATGTTGGCAGCCATTTTCTGCCAATGGAAAGAGCCGGAAGAGAAGCAGTGTGGGTAGAAGGGACCAACACAGAGGAGGCACACAGAGGACAGAACCCTCCAGACTGTCCCCCAGGCCATTACGCTGCCCTGTCCGACAGACCTTCCATTTCACTCAGGTTCTCTGCAGCGGACACCTGTTACTTAGAAAGGGAGAGTCCTAATTAACCCAATTGCCCTGGGTCCTGTCTCCCTTCACTGTGGGTCTGCCGTTGCCCTCCCTCCATCCATTCCCCCCTTTCCTTTTGTTCCTCTCTTTATTTCTGTCTTTGTTACAAAAGCAAAGGTCTTGTGTGTCTTCAGGTCTTTCCAATTTCACAGCTTGTAATCAGGCATATACTTCTAAATGACAGAGAGCGCACACACAGAAGAGATCTGTTTTTGCAGTACGATGGAGAGGTTTTTCCTTTTGCTGTCTTGTTTTAAAACCTTGACATTTGCTTTACAGTGTTCAAGTTCCAATGAGCCAGGCATGGTAGACACATCTATAATCCCATCCCTAGAGAGCGAACAGGAGAACCAGGAGTTCGTGTCCACTCGACCACAAGGCAAGCTCAAGGCCGACCTGGGCTACATGAGACCCTGGGGTTTTTCTGAGACAGGTTTCTCTGTGTAGGCCTGGCTGTCCTGGAACTCACTCTGTAGACCAGGTTGTCCTGGAACTTAGAGATCTGCCTGCCTCAGCTTCATGAGTGCTGGGATTAAAGGTGTGTGCCACCATGCTCAGGTGACCAATAGAATAGAGCATTTCCTGGGCTTAAGTGTCCATTGGTTAGGGTCCATGATGATGGAGCAAGGGCATGACAGCAGGAACAGCCGAGCGCTCACATCTTGGTCTATAAAAAGGCCCTAGTCTTTTGGAACCTCAAAGCTCAGCCTCAGTGCTACACCTCTTCATCCTTCCCAAACAGTTCCACCAACTGGAGACCAACTATTCAAACCTACAGAGGCCATCCTCATTCAAACTGCAGAGACACTGTCAGGAGGCCTTGTGAGTGAGAGTACTAAAGCCCTAATTATAGTCTGAGGCTTCCTTTCATGGGGCTCAAGAGGAGAAGCTGGCTATGAACGCATACGGTTTAGTAGGTTCTCTATTTTCTGTTTTAGTTTGTTTGTTTGGTTTTGGTCAATTTCTTTCTTTCTTTCTTTCTTTCTTTTTTTTTTTTTTTTTTTTTTTTTTTTTTTTGGACACAAGGTTTCTCTGTGTAGCCCTGACTGTCCTGGAACTTTCTTTGTAGACCAGGCTGGCCTTGGATTCACAGATACCTGCCTGCCTCTGCTTCCTGAGCTCTGGGATCAAAGGCATGCATGACCACACTCAGCTGTTTTCTCTATTTTCATTGGTAGTTAGGTCCTATATTTATTTTTCCTGCTGCTCAAGTTCTTTCCCATAATGCATCTGATTTTAATCACATGCATGTCCAATTAAGCATAGGCATAAAATGGTAAGTGGGGGAATTCTCCCTAAAAGTTTACTAGAAGACAGTTTTACTGGAACACCCAGTATCAGTTCAAGTCGGATCAGCCCTCCTAATCCAGGTACTTTAGGAATACATTTGAATAAGAACTTGTTTAAATTTAACTATTCCAGAGGTGGAGAAACTTATTGTTCAGAGATGGAAGTGGTTGCAACCTCAAGCAGGTAGGAGATTGAGAGGGCTCTGGAGTAGCTAGATGCAGATGTTGTTTGGAGAGGGGAACATGTACCTGCCCACGAAGAAACTACGCTGCCAAGCACCTTATTGGAAAAACAGGGCTATGAATTAGCCCGGAACCCAATGGGAATTCCGGGGCAATGAACTGTCTCGTATGCTTGCCTGCTATAAACACAAGTATTCAGTGTGGGGGGCCTGGGTTTTCTGCATCAGTTCATGAGACCCTGTCGAGTAAAGGCTATGTCCTCTTTGAGATTCTGTTGTTTGGTCCTCAGTGTAAAAAATTTGCTCAGGGTCAGGCGGTGGTGGAAAACACCTTTACTCCCAACTCGGGAGGCAGAGGCAGGTGGACCTCTGTGAGTTCGAGACCAGCCTGGTCTAAAAAACAAAAAAACAAAACAAAACAAAAAAACAAACAAACAAAAAAGATTTGCTCAGTTTGGATGTGATAACACAAGTCTGTCATCTCAGCTACTAGAGAAGATGAGGCAGAAGGATCACAAGTTCAAAGCCAACCTGAGCAATTTAGTGAGACCTTCCTCAAAGTAAAGGAAAAATGAAAAGGGATGGGGATGTGACCTTAGTGCCGACATGCATGCGATCTTTGGTTCAATATCCAGTACCTCAGGAAACGACAGAACCAAGAAGTCCTTGTTCATCTCAAAAGAAACTCCTTTGAACCTGCATCCCTCATCATGCTCTATCTCTCTGCTCCCCTGCACAGCAAAATCAACCACAAGAATATTTCACACTCAGGATGTGTGTGTGTGTGTGTGTGTGTGTGTGTGTGTGTGTGTGTACATGAGTGAGGGCTTCTGTGTGTGTGTGCATGTGTGTGTGTGCTTCTGTGTGTATGTGTGTGTACATATGTGAGTGCTTCTGTGTGAGTGTGTGTGTGCATGCGTGTGTGTGTACCCATGCATGCACACATGTTGGAGGACAATCTCTGGGAATCATTTTTCCTTCCACTTTTTTTGAGGCAGGGTCTCCCTTATTTCTGCTGCTGCATGTCCAGAGCATATCTCACCTGTGAGTTTCCAGCCCACTTGATCCTACCCCTCCAGGTGGGGCCTGGGATTACAGGTACACTCCACCACATCTGGCTTTCTTTTTAAATGTGTTTTTTTCCTGCATGTATGTATATCCATTGCATGCAGGTCTGGTTCCTGTGGAACAACGAAAGAGCTTTGGATCCCCTGGAACTGGAGTTACAGATGGTTGTGGGCCACCATGTTGATGCTGAGAACTGGACCCAGGTCCTCTGCAAGGGATGTTCTTAACTGCTAAGCCATCTTTCCAGGTCCCACATGGGTCCTGGGGATCAAACTCAGGTATTCAGTCTTGGATGCCAAATGTTTTTACCTGGTGATCCATCTCCCCCATCCTGTTCACTGACTTTTAATAGTTTTATAAGCTTAGAAAGAGTAAGATTGGCGCAAAAACCAAAACCAATAGAAAATATTTTACTGTGTTCTTTTTTTTTTTTTCTTTTTTTTTTTTTTGTTCAGTCCTAACCTCCTTATGAATTTAGCTAGGAGAACTTAATGTTCTTCTTCAGGGTACTCCCTGGATCAGCACCAGGACATTTGTCTCTTGATATTCATGAGGGGTTGGTTCTCTGAGAATATCCAATTCTGCAGATGCTCGATGCCCTTATGTAATCACAGCATTTGTGTAGCACCTACACATGGTGCCCATACACTTTAAATCAACTCCAGATGACTTGTAATGTCCTGGACAATGCAAATGCTATGCAAATAGTAGCTATGACATATAGTTTATGAAATAATGGCATGAAAATTAATCTGTACATGTTCAGTACTGATATAACCACTGCAGACCTAACAATGTGGTTCACATTTCTAGGTTAGTTGAATTCAGGAATGTACAACCCAACTTACAGGTCTGAAGCTGTATATAGAAAATAATAAAAGGTGATAGAGTATGGTTATTGGTAGAACTAGTCAGGAATTACAGACCAAGAAATGCAACAAGACAAAAACTAGAAGATGTCACATAAGTATGGACTTTTGGCCCATCCCTAAGACCCATTAAAACGGCAGTAAAAGGATACTTCCCTTTTCTTTGCATCAAGAGGGTAAGTCCAGTTCTCTCCTATTTGGACACTAGGCTGGACTGTAACTGACTTAACCAATAAAATGCTTAGGAAGCAATTCTGCCAGAAGAGAAAGGCCCTACCAGCCCCCAGAGCCATTGTAGGCACAGGAGTAAAGTCACTTCAGATATCCCTGTGACTGCCTATCCCTGGGTGGGAATCCAGCTGACACTTCACAGAGCCCTACCCAAATTGCAAAATCATGAGCAAATTAGTAAGTTCTTTTCTGTTTTAACCTATTATGTCTTGGGGCAATTTACATAGGTAACCAAAACAAGCATATACCACAAATCCCAGAAATAAGCCAAAAATGTTAAATGTCTAATAAAAAAATAAGAGAAAATATGACAAATTGAAACATGAGCAGGATATCATTTAAAATATACACAGAACAAAATATAGCTCCTGGAATTTAAAATGTGATAGAAAAAAATTAAGGTCAATGGAGGATTGGAAGAGATGATTAAGAGAACATACTAGAAAATAGCAATCATCGACATGATGGAAATGGGAGAGAAAATAAGATGGGAAATGAAAGCCAGCTCAGAAGAAGAAACACCCAGACCATTGGTTCACAAAGATGACAATATACAAAAGGAAGTGAGGGAAATGATGAATGAAATCACTGATGACTTCTTCAAACACTGGGGAAACAAGGGTTTCCAGACAGAAGACCCCAGCGAGAGCACTGTCCTGAGTAACATAGCCATGGCATGTCACACGGAAGCCTTGGGTAAAGACAGAACCCCCCAAGCTCGAGAAAGGGTGTCAGGCCAACTAATAAGAATAAGGAACCCAGATGGCCCAAAACTCATTTGAAGCAACCCTTCTGAAGCAGTCTGCTGTTTTCCAAATCCTGAGCAAAGATATTTCCAAACTATTGTCAAGCATATAGGTGGGCATAGGCATGTCCATGCACACAGCACCTTACCTTCTCTCGCCTCCCTTCGCTCTTGAAAGGCATGTTTACAGACAAGAAGAGCAAGGCAAGGGCCTTAGCACAGCAGAGAAGAAAAGGGGACATGAAAGGTGGGTGGTACAGCAAGGACCCGGCTAAGCAGCAAGTGAAGTTATAGGTGGTGGTCGTGCACTGCCCGGTGTGGGGCTGAGAACTAACCCTGGTCCTTTCAAAGAGCAGCCAGCACTCTTAACTGCTAAGCCACCTCTCCAGCCCCCGGAGAATGCTTTAAATCTGATGCTTTAGTGTTACAAGAGGGTAGAGGCAAAGGTGTGTGTGTGTGTGTGTGTGTGTGTGTGTGTGTGTGTGTGTCAACTTCTTCCAAGTTAAAATTTGGAGCTTCCTAGGAGGAAGCTCATTAAAACTCAGGAAATTTTTCTGGTTGTGGTTTAGGCACACACCCTTTATTCCCAGCACTAGGGAGGCAGAGGCAAATCTTTGTGACTTCAAGGACAGCCTGGTCTTCATAGTGAGTTCAATCCAGGATAGCCAGTACTATGCAGAGAGATCCTGCCTCATAAAACCAAAACAAACAAGCAAACAAATCTCAGGAAATTCTGAGGAATGCTTGAAAAAACTCAGGAGTAAACAGTTCGCCAGTCTCAGGAAATCCCTGAAGTTTACAGATGTACACAGCCACTCCTCTCCTAGGTTATATAAGCAGCGGTAACAGATGAGGAGAGGAGACTCTCCAACCTGTAACTTGTACAGAGAGTTCCAGGATCCCAGCTTTTATGAATCATTATCCATGCTAGGGTGGGCTTTGGGGAAGATTTTGAGTCATCCATAATCCTACGAGTAGCTCTTTTCCCATAGGCCTATAAGCATATATAGTCACACTCACCAAGCTGGAATTTGCTGATATCATTACTTCAGTCTGTAATCAGTTCCCTATCTGAGGTGAGCAGATATTTGTGTCGCATCTTCCCAGGAAAAGACTTACACAACACAGCTGGCATCCAAATGGTGACACAGCCGAACCAAAGATGAGTTTGGGAAGAGTGTTGCACAGTCCTAGTTTGAGGGACAAGGCACACAACTGAGGCTGAAGAGTCTGAGGGTGCAGCATCCACAGAGGGAGCTGGTTCAGTTGTCTTCCCCATGTGAGGTGTGTAGTGAGCCCTTCTGCTATGGTAGTTGCATGGGCCTTGCAAGAGAAATACAGCTGAGACGCAGCTACCTAAAGGAGTTTGTGGTGGGGGAATCCCTGGGTGGCGTCTTCTATGTAGTGTGTGTCAGGTCCCAAAAAACCCTGGACAAGTCTCAGTACCTGCGGCTCCTCTCAGCACTTCTTACGGTGCCCCCCTACCCTACACCTCCCCAGCCCAGGGACTGGGCTTCCCTCCCCCAGCTTCTGATTTCTAGATCCTCCAGCCATTTAACCTCACACTCTCTTTACTCTCTTGCCCTCTTGGCCCTCTGCTCCTTTCCTGATCTGCTTGTCCTCTCTCTCTCTTTCTCTCTCTCTCTCTCTCTCTCTCTCTCTCTCTCTCTCTCTCACACACACACACACACATACACTTAAAATTTAAAAATAAATTATTTTTAAGAAAAATGTCCAGAACAGAGAAGGAGAGCAAGGAGATACCTTAATAGAGGGAGCCGTTATGGGGTTAATGAGACTCCTGGCGCTAGGGAAATGTCCAGGGATCCACAAGGATGACCCCAACTAAGAATCCAAGCAATAGTGGAGAGGCTACCTTAAACACCCTTCCCCAGTAAAGAGACTGATGACTACCTTAAATGCCATCCTAGAGCCTTCATCTAGTAGCTGATGGAAGCAGAAGCAGACACCCACAGCTAAACACTGAGCAGAACTCCTGGAGTCCAGTTGTAGAGAGGGAGGAGTGATGAGCAAAGGGGTCAAGACCAGGCTGGGGAAACCCACAGAGTCAGCTGACCTGAGCAAGTGGGAGCTCACGGACCCCAGTCTGACAGCTGGGGAACCAGCATAGGACTGAACCAGGCCCCCTGAACATTGGTGTCAGTTGGAAGCCTTGGGCAGGCTATGGGGCCTCTAGCAATGGAACCAGTATTTATCCCTAGTACACAAATGGACTTTGGGAGCCCATTCCCTATGCAGGGATACTCTCTCAGCCAAGATACATGAGGAAGGGCCTAGGTCCTGCCCTGAAAGATCCCTCATGGGAGGCCTCACCCTCCCTGAGGAGAAGATGGGGGAGGGGAGGGGAGGGGTGGAATAGGAGGACGGGAGGGAGAGAAACTGGGATTGGTATGTAAAATAAGATTGTTCTTAATTTAAATAAAAAATAATTATAAAAAAAGAAAAACGTCCATTCAGTGGTGGCTTGTTGCGCCTTTTGTGTCACATGATCTTTATAAAGTAGGAGAGCCATTGGTGGATCCGAGTGACTTAGACCAGTATGTAAATCAGATCTCTATAAGGAGTGATACAATTAGAGGGGATGAAAGAAAAATAAAACAGAGAAATGGGTCAATCCGGGTTACTCAGAGGCAATACAGCAAGCTGAAATTTTTAAGGAATCCAAATGCTATGCGAGTAAACTTCTGGAAGGCTTTAAAGCCTGAGAATAGTGCATAGAAGGTAATGAATATGAAAAAGACCATGCTTGCCCAGGGGGTGGGCAGCCAAGTTCCCAGGGGGTGGGCAGCCATGTCCCCAGGGGGTGGCAGCCATGCTTGCCCAGGGAGTGGGCAGTCATGTCCCCAGGGGGTGGCAGCCATGTCCCCAGGGGGTGGGCAGCCATGTCCCCAGGGGGTGGGCAGCCATGCTCCCTGAGTAAATTTGTGTTTATTTCCCTCCAGCAGGAAATTTGCTGGAAGTGGATAGTGTTCACCTAGCCTGGGGCTATCACAGCAGACCAGTGTAGCTGAGAAAGGGACAATGGGAGTGGCCGAAGCTACCAAGTCTGCCGCCCACAGAGCTTGCTACTTAGGCAAGGACAGCAGCAGGCAGCAGCCTATAGTCTGGGGGGGGGGGGCACAAGCATGGCCCTGCTCCCCCTTGAACACAGGCCTGGCGAGCGCTTCAAACCATCCCCCTCAAACTGTCAAGAGTGGAGAGATGCAGAGTAGCCGCCCCCACATGCTAGGGTGAGGACTCAGGCTGGTTCAGGAAGAATGGCTGTTGAGTAGGGAGCGCTAATCAAAGCCAAGTCTCCCACCCATACCGCTCTACCCAGCATTGCTCTGCTAAAGAATTAATTGATTAATTGATACGAGCAATAGAATCCTTCAGTCTTACTGGGATTTACTCACCTTTAGCATCCCTTTAGCTGCTGACTTCTGAGATCACTGACACTCGGCTTGGAATGGACAAACGATCAGCCTGCAGAAATCTGTGTTAAGGTTTCGATAACGAATGTTTTAACGCTAATCTCTGGTGTCTTAGGGGGGGAGAAAGCAGTTTAATTTTTTTTTTTTTAATTTAAGGTATCCTGGATGGATGGCAACAGACCCACCTCAAAGCTATAAGATTTATCTCAATAACTGGGATAGGCTACTCTATAACTTGTTGGCCAGTAAGACCCCCGAGGCCCCACAACATATTGATTTAAATAAAAGTTGTTTTACCACTGTTGTTGGCTACATGCTGGAACTAGGGAGTAAGACCCCATTGCTGAAGACGTTAGTTCAGGACTGATGGAAATAAAAGGAAGGGTAGAGCAGCTTCTACAGGGACAGATTGTCCTCTGACAGAGCACCTGAAGGAGTCAGGTCTCCCCTGGGGATGGAGACTGTGTGCAGGGGCTTGGGCAGAAGAGAGAACTCTGGCAGGAAGGTTTGTCAGTGGATGTGTTCTTTATAGTTTCATAAATGATGCAGCGGATGTTCTCGTTACTGTGCTGGCTTTCCTGTCAGGCAGGCATGATCATTAGGCAGAATCAGGGGGTTCTCAACGCTCTGAGGTCCCTTGTTCTAGGACGTTACCCCTTCAAAAGACATTGTATGCTTTGGTTGCAGGAAGTAGAGAAATAAGGCTGGGATTCGGCTGGAATCTCCTACTACTGGCTACTGGCTGGCAGGTACTAGGTAGGCACCAACAGTCCTGACCAGCTATGGACCTTAGATGCTATCGTACCAAAATGCCAGGCAGGGTGGCCTGCTAGTACAATAATGAGTGGCATGACTACCGTGGATATAACCAACAGCTTTTTGATGGGAATTAAAGCCTGCTAAACAGGAGAGGATTCACACATGCTACACGTAGCTGGGAATAATGAGGAGACATCTGCTTTTGTTTGGTTAAATGGGTGTGATGAACCTGTCAATCTGCCATCCAAATATTCTTGCACCTGTAGATCACTGTCAGCCCCAATCTGTCAGGGGAATAAACTGCCTTTTGAGATGATGGGTTTTTCCCCTTCCTCCCTTTCTCCCTCCCTCTCTTTGTCCCTCCTTCCCTCCCTTCCTCCCTTTGGTTTTTTGTCTTTTGGGGTTTTTGTTTGTTTGTTTGTTGTTTTGTTTTGTTTTTGAGATAGGGTTTCTCTGTGTAGCTCTGGTTGTCCTGAAACTCACCATGTACACCAGACTGTCCTGGAATTCATAGAGATCTGCCTGCCTCTGCCTCCCAGTTTCTGGAATCAGAGTTGTGTGCTACCACTGCCTGGCCACAGTGCTGGTTTCTGAGAACTAGTGACTGTTGCTGTGGCACAGTGGTCTGATGCTCAACTATAGAAGGATGACTACATCAGTTCCCTCCACAGCTTCTGGAACATTGTGGAGGAGGGAGCAGAAAGAACGGAAGAGTCCCCAGGCCCCTCCCTAGGATATAAAAACAGAAAAGGATTGCTGAGGAAGGAGACTCTAGCATGTTGAGTTGCCTGCAAGTCATGCAGAGAGCTCCAGTCTTTGATGAGTTGTCACTCCAGCTGGGGTGGGCTTTGGCACTGCGGCTGCCTTTAGATCTGAGCTCCTGTGAATGACCCCTCACCCATACTCCTTCAAGTTATGACAGATTGGATATGATGGTACCATTGCTTTGATCTGTTGTTAGTTCCCTATCTAGGGTGATTAGGTATGTGTTTACATTTCCCCAGAACTCATGTCACACAACAACATGAGTGTGTGTGTGTGTGAGAGAGAGGGGGGGGGGAGAGAGATCTTCTAGCTGACAAATCCAGTGATCATTTCTCCACCTTCCTCCACCTTCCTCTTGCCCAATCTCCTAGCAACAAGCAGCATGACCTTCTTGGGTCTCACAAAACACCCTCATGTAGCTCCTCCTCTCCTGCCTCATTGTAATAGTTTGGATCTTAAACCCCCCAGATGCCCAAGAGTTGCAGATTTGGGTACTATTGGAAGGTGACTAAGCCCTTGAAAGGTGGATCCTAGTTGGGGGTCTGTAATTTGTTAAGGGTCTAGCCTTGAAGGGACTTATCGAATTCTAGAACCCTCCTTTTCATGACCAGAGTAATTTTATTTTCTAGCAGGTACACCTACCATAATGGCCCCAAAGCAGTAAGGACTCGGACCCCCAAAACCACGAGCCAACATAAACTGTTTCACTTGTTAAAATTATGAAAAAGTTGATGCAACACACACTGAACAATCCCTGTTGCTCCCACCTCTTTTGCAAAACTTTTGAATCTTAGGGCATCTTGGAGCCTACACCCCTGCCCTCTTCTAGCTCTCTCCTCTATTAGCCTGTCCATGTGCCAGTGGCTTCCAGATACATACCCTTCGATGATCACTAACTACCCTTGGATGTCTAATGGGCACCTCAACAGCATTTCCAGACCAGAACCCCCAAATCTGTGGTTTCTCTCAAAACAAAACTCTGTCTACATCTTCCTTTTGACACCTCTTACTCACCAAACCTCTGCCTTTCCCTTCTCTAGCAATCTCAAGGCCTGTGCACAGACGATCCCCCCAACAGGAAACCGTCCTCCCTAGACATACCCTTATAAAAATAAATATGATATTTTATTATTTGAGATTTTTGCATATGCATACAATGTAAACTCCTGTTTCCCCTCTCCAACTCTTCCTGAATTTCCCCTATGTCCCCATCCCAATTTCATGCTCTTTCTTTTTTAATAACCCACAGAGTCCAGTTAGTGCTGCCATGTACACATACCCTCAGCTCACCTGTCAGCTCCTTTGGATCTCTGAGGCCCCTTCTCTCCACTCCATGTCACAGGCTGTCACATCAGAAATGTCTGATGTCTTTCCCGGGGTTCATTATCATCTAAATTTCTATTACATGCTGCATTTGAATATCTTTGTCTCCTTTGTGCTTGGTTTTAAAAACCATGCAGGCAAAGGCAGAGTCTTGCCTGAATCTGTGTTGCCAGCATCTAACAGTTCTGGCACAATTATTTATTAAAAGAAATGAACGGATGCATGTAACCCGAAAAAAGTTGTAGGAAACGGGGAAGCAGACCTTGTACACACATTTAAAGCTAAGACAGCACATAAAATAAACTCAATAATTGTATCCCAAATCCCAATTCGGTCTCAAACTCTCCCTGGTGGAAACCCGAGTCACCTCCCTGTGCCAAGTGCCACTCATTGTCGCTCTAGGTTTCAGCCTCTCAACCCAGCCCCTCCCTGCCCTAATTTTGGCGCGCTGTTTCTGGTGGCAACGAAGCCAAGCGGGAATTTGGTTGGTAGCAAACACGTTTTTCCCCTAACCTGGCATGGTGGGCGGAGCGTCATCCCTGAGGTAGAGTCACCCAGCCTAGTAGTCCAGCTTGCAGTAGAGAGCCAGACTAGTTAGGAGTATGGCTAAATTCAGGGTGAGAGTAGCCACCGGGGAGGCCTGTGGGGCTGGCACCTGGGACAAAGTGTCTGTCAGCATCGTGGGGACCCAGGGAGAGAGCCCCTTAGTGCCTTTGGACCGTCTAGGCAAGGAGTTCACTGCCGGTGCTGTGAGTGTTTGGGGAGCGGGCAGTGGAGACGGTGGAGGAGGGGGTCGGGGGGGTCTACCCTCGGCATACTAAACAGCCCCTCCTAGGAAGAGGACTTCGAGGTCACGCTCCCCCAGGATGTTGGCGCTGTGCTGATGCTGCGCATACACAAGGCACCCCCGGAGCTGCCGGTCCCGCTCGGGTCCCTCCCGCCCGACGCCTGGTTCTGCCGCTGGTTCCAGCTGGAGTGGCTGCCCGGGGCTGCACTCCGCTTCCCATGCTATCAGTGGCTGGAAGGGGCAGGGGAGTTGGTGCTGCGACAGGGAGCAGGTGAGGGGGTCAAGGAAATGGTTGGGACTGCCAGAGGGGCACAGCAATGTGGAGAGGCTAGGGTGGGGGAGTGGCGAGGCGAACCAGGTGCGGCTATCAGGAAGGGTCAGAGCAAGGAGCTGACCTGTGATGCTACAGAAGCAGGTGGCAGCCAGCCTGCTGTGGAAGCAATGTACCGGAGGTGAGGGGACTAATGGGAGGATGTTTGGAGCCAGAGGTCAAGGAGAGTATCCTTTCCATCCACATCCCCACCCACAGCCAAGGTCTCCTGGGAAGACCACCACCCCAAGCTCCAGCACCAGCGTCAGGAAGAGCTGAAGGCCAGGAAGGACATGTACAGGTGAGGAGGGAGCTAGTCCTGCTTACAGGACTCACCTGTGAGATGGGAAGCCGCCAAAGCAAGGACTAACTTCCACCCTGGACCCCAGGCCCAGCAGCATGAGCCACAGTGGGTGCCCGGCGACTGGCAGGCCCTCTGGCTCTGACCTTGTGGTTAAGCTGGGAGACTCTACCCTAACAAGCCTTTCCGGTGACTTTGGCATCCACTGGAGTTAGAAAACCACTGCTGTAATAGCGGTGCCTCTGGCTTACTCCTTGTCCATCTTTCTTTGTGGTGGTTGGTTTTGTTTGTTTGTTTGTTTGTTTGTCTTTGTTTTGTTCTCTTTTCTTCTCATCTG
Organism: Phodopus roborovskii; assembly: GCF_943737965.1. Taxonomy (NCBI): domain Eukaryota; kingdom Metazoa; phylum Chordata; class Mammalia; order Rodentia; family Cricetidae; genus Phodopus; species Phodopus roborovskii. The sequence goes on from NW_026126407.1 coordinate 12,249,090, forward strand.
TCGGCTTGTTGAAGCTTCTCACAAACAAGGTGGGACTGCCAGGCATCCGCTGCGGACCTTGGAACCCACCCCTGGAAATGAGATGCGCTCAGACAGGGGTGCTTTCTCTATTGTGTGCTCAGTGTGGAGAGTTAGAGGGGAGAGCTACCTAAGTGCTCGGCTCAGAGAAGGTGGGAATTACAAGGGAATGAGGGGCTCCGGAGAATTGAAGTCAGCAACTGTACCCAGGTGGACACTTTCAAAAGAGCTTGGTGCTCTTAATCTTGGTTGCTTTCCAAATCCTGGCCCTATGTCTCTGGAGACCCAGCAACCACCAGCTCATTTGTTTCCCGATGGTTTTACATTTGTCATGAAAGCCATGATACTAAATCTCACAATAGATATTGAAATCTACTCCATCCTTGAAGATGCAGGGTCAGTCTAGATCCTGACAAAAGGAGCTGGGGGCAGGGTGTCTTAGGGAAATCATTTAATTTATTTGATCTTTATTTTCTTCATATTTGGGTTAGGGAAAACCCATGAGAAGTGGTTACGAATGTAAACAGTAAGACCTGAGTGTGTAACTCTGTATTCAAGGCTCTGGGTTTTCTTTCTGCCCTGCACTATTATAAAGAGAAAAGGGGGGCACCAAGGGTATAGCTCAGTTAGACTGCCTGCCTAACAAGAAGCCTCGAATTTGATTACCAACACCACATAAACCAGACATGGTGGCATATACCTATAATCCCAGGATTTATGAGTTCAAGTCCTAGGTCACCTATAGCTACATAGTGAATGTGAGGTTTAGTATATATGAGACTCTGCCACCCTTTTGGGAAAAAACAAAAAACAAAAACCACTCCACAACAAAAACGCTAAACCCTGCATAAATGTGTGTGTTAGCACTATTCCTATGTCTGGTCTGTCTGTCTGGGTCCTTACTATTAATATTTCCTGGGAACCAGTTGGAGAAGGCAGGCTCTCAAGCTCACCTTGTTGCTGAGAATCTGTGTTTTAACAAGATTCCCCAGAGGAAGCAAGTACTGGGTTGTTTGACACAGAGTTTGGCCACCACCTAGTGGCAGTATCCTTTAATTGCAAACTGTCCTTTGCTGTCAAAAGTTCAACTCTTTTTGTTTTTGGAGACAGGGTTTCCCTGTGTAGCTTTGGAGCTTGCCCTGGAACTAGCTCTTAGAGACCAGGCTGGCCTCAAACTCACAGAGATCCACCTGCTTCTGCCTCCCAAGTGCTGGGATTAAAGCTGTGCGCCATCTCCCAGCAAAAGCTGAACTCATAAAAACTTTTACATTATTAAATTGTTTGTTTTTGATACTGGTGGGTTGAACCCACGTCCTTTGTATTCTAAGTAAACAAACATCCCCGATTTATATTCTTGGCCCTTTAATTTTTTTATTTTTATTTGTTTATTTTATTTTTTTAAATTTGTACCTCAAGGTGGTGGTGCACACCTTTAATCCCAGCTCTTAGGAGGTAGAGGCAGACAGATCTCTGAGCTCTAGGCCATCCTGGTCTATAGAGTGAGTTCCAGGACAGCTAGGGCTACACAGAGATACCCTAACTCGAACCCTGTCCCAAAAATTGTAATTACATTTTTCTTACATGTGGATGTCTGTATGTGCACAATATATGATATTCACATGGGTGTTAAAAGGTGACTTTCAGGGATTGGCTTTCTCCAGCCATGTGGGACCCAGAGACTGACCCCAAGCTGCTTAGACTTGACAGTAAGAAGCAATTTTTTATATCTTTATTTCATTTTTCATACCAGGGACTGAATGTAAGGCTTTGTGCATGCTGGTCAGTGCTCTACTGCGGAGCTGTATTCCCAGCCTTTTTTGAATGACCCCCAAAACTGAATATTTAGCTTGTTATGGGGGGAAAAGTATTATTTTGCTGAAAGATCTCTGGCTGTGGCTTGCATGGCTGTGGGACTTGCAGACAGCTAGCTGCCTTAGGCCAGGGCAGAGTAAACTGATAAGCTACCCGAGCTGTGGAAGGTGTGTGCCTCTGTATGGGACATCTGCCAAAAACAACTGACTCCCTGGGAATAACCGAGCTCTGAACCACATCCCTTCCCAAGATGCATCTGTGTTAGGCATCGGGTACTTCAAACAGATTACAAAGCAGGTGTGTCAGCAAAAAAGTTACTTACAGACCTGCAGGGAAAATAGCCACATAACAGGCCACAAACAAAGGTGATCCCCTCCCAGCTCTCCTCTCCCTCTTTCCCCCTGCTTTGCTGGTTTCCTACTCTTCCAACATTCACATTCTATAATCCAGACACTTAAGAGACCCCACCTGTTTGGCTCAGCTCCAACCTCAAATTCCTGGGCGGGAGTGGGGAGGGGGGGCTCCAACTGACTCAGATGTCTCCTAGGGACATACAGCTTCCTTAAAACCCAGTGAGCATAGGAAAAGGGTGGGTCTCAGGAAAGGTCCCTGTTGGCAGAAGGGGGCTGGCTGTGGCCAGGGCCCCCTGGGGCCAGGATCCTTCTGTCTCAATGGGAGGGCTCCTCCCTAAAGCCTTTTGCTGAGCATTTGCTTGTCACCTGTTCTAGCTGGAAGACTTACATTGAAGGTTGGCCTCGCTGTCTCGACCACGCATCTGTGAAAGACTTGGACCTCAATATCAAGTACTCTGCAGTCAAGAACGCCAGATTCTACTTTAAAGTCCAGTCTGCGTGAGGATGCCACACTGTCCCTTACCCCCACCTCTGTGCCCTCTCTTCTTCTCAATCCCCTATCTCAGTATATACCTCACTCAGCCCCGCTCAAGACATAGTTGCTGTCCTATAGGACAATGGCTACCCTGGGGGCACTGACTTTATCAGGCAGACAGGGGAGGGTCTCCTGGAGCCTTATGCCTTCTTCCCACACTTCACATGCTTCATCAGGGTTACAGAGCTGAAACTCAAAGGACTCCTGAACCGCACAGGACTCTGGAGGAGTCTGAGGGAGATGAGAAGGATGTTTAACTTCCACAAGACTCCTGCAGCAGGTGAGGCACTGCAGTCCTAACCTCTCCGGGATACCAATTCACCTTGTGGCTTTAGGCGGGCTCCTTGCCCTTCCTATTAGACCTTAAAGTTCCCACAGAGTCAAAAGAGCTGGTAGGCAGATGGGAGTCCTGACCTAATCCAACGGTTATCCGATAACTGGTTGGGGCTATGGACATGGGACTCACAGTGAAGTTAGGCTGTGCTTATTAATAGCTCAACATCACATCATTACCATTCCTTGGAAGATGTACCTATTGACTTCAGAAATGGGTAAAAGGGGGACCCATCCTAGCTTTCAGGGCTCCTTAGAAAGCTCTCATGGGGAGGGGTTAAGTGGGTATTAACACTGTGGATGAGGCATAGGGCAGAAGGTGCTCTGGGGCAGGGGACAGAAAGTCCTGAAGACGAAGCGTAGGATACCTACCTGCAAGAGAAAGAAGTTGTGGCCTGAATGGACTGAATAAGGGAAAGAAAGTCAGGGAGCAGAAGTCACATCCATGCTTGTGTGGACTGTGGCAGATTGGAGGCTTCCTTAAGCACAATGCAAGGCTAGCGACTGGTGGCTGTGGGGACCAATATGACTAGATGTGCAGCACAGGATGGGTTGGAAGCCCAGGGACAAGCAGGAAGATGAGCCGTGGGGTTCCAGCTGAGGTCAGCAGGGGGTGGGGGCTTCATCAAGGCTGTGGCTGTGTAGGAATGAAGAAATACCAAAGATGGAGAGTCTACCGTGGGAGGAAGAAAGCTGCTTCCTACAGGGTTATCTGGGCTCTGCCGTGGACAGCCAAAGAGACAAACTTGCCATTCCTTGGGATGCCAGGAAGCGTGTGGAGGCTGAGCTGGAAGAAAAGCCCACACTTGTGTTGCATTGAGGCTAGTGTGTCACCCAGGATGGTATCATGATGATGAGCAGAGACTAAGGTTTGGCAATAACCAAAGCCAAGGGGTCAGGAGGCCGCTGTAAGAAATGAAAAGGTGCTCAGAATGGACAAAAGAGAACTCCATCATGCAAGCAAGGAGGAAACCTGTAGGAACTGTGGTGACTGGTCCCCATGTCCCCCACCCTCCTACAGAGTATGTGTTCGAGCATTGGCAGGAAGATGCCTTCTTTGCCTCCCAGTTCCTCAATGGCCTCAACCCGGTCCTGATCCGTCGCTGTCACAGCCTCCCAAAGAACTTTCCAGTCACTGATGAGATGGTGGCCCCCGTGCTGGGCCCTGGGACGAGTCTGCAGGCTGAATTGGAGGTGGGGCACAGACTGCAAGCTCTGCAAACCCTATCCTAGTTTCTTCCGGCTCATCCCCCTACTGGAGACAGGGGACCAACTATGTGTTATATACCAAGAACAGCCTCTCAAAATATACTCCCCTAGTAATCCCGGGTCCTGTTCCTGCTATCTGTCCTCTGCCTTAGAAAGCAGAGTGCAGGCCCAGCTCCCTTTTCTCCTACAGAGGGGCTCCCTGTTCTTGGTGGACCATGGCATCCTCTCTGGAGTCCAAACCAATGACATCAATGGAAAGCCTCAGTTTTCTGCAGCCCCAATGACCCTGTTATACCAGAGCTCAGGGTCTGGGCCCCTGCTCCCCCTCGCCATCCAGGTCTGTAAAAGAAGACAGGAGGGGGTGGGGGTGGCAGAGGTACAGAGGGTCCCACTGAGAGCTTGACAGATGCTGACACTGCCTCCCTCCTCACTGGCCTTACCCACCAGCTCAAACAGACTCCGGGGCCCGACAACCCCATCTTCTTGCCCAGTGATGACAAGTGGGACTGGCTGCTAGCCAAGACCTGGGTGCGCAATGCAGAGTTTTCCGTCCACGAGGCCCTCACACATCTCCTGCACTCACATCTGCTGCCGGAAGTCTTCGCCCTGGCCACGCTGCGTCATCTGCCCCTCTGTCATCCTCTCTTCAAGGTCAGTGGCTCAACAACTTGGCCCATGCCAGGTGTGATGGTGCACCCCTTTAGTCCTAGCACTTAGAGATCTGAGGCAGGAGGATCTCTGTGAGTTTGGACCTGCCTGGTTGGCATAGCAGAGTCTCAGGACAGCCAGGACCACTACATGGAGAGATCCTATCTCAAAACAAGGCGCTCTGTCTGTATCCCAGCCTGTAACCAAGTCTGTAGACTCCTGAGCTTTATCCTGTACCCTGCACCACCCCTTCCTAGTGGCCTTTCCTCAGGTGGCCTTACCCTTCCAGGTTTGGATGCAGGGCTGCCGTTCTGACTGAAGAACACAGACTAGGGCCTACATCCCGGGTATCTAAGCAGAAATCAGAAAGTGTAGGCAGCAGGGACAGGTCTGGGCTTCCCTAACTTTGCCATCTCCTACCCCTTGCAGCTGTTGATTCCCCACATTCGGTACACACTGCACATCAACACGCTTGCCCGAGAGCTGCTCATCGCCCCTGGGCAGGTGGTGGACAGGGTAAGCACCACCTTTGGCGGGAGGACATTCTTCAGTCGGAAGACTATAGAGTTCTGAGTGGGAGTGGCTCTTTTCCCTAATACCGGTATTGGCCCCTGCTTTTGAAGCAAGAGTCTTGTACCCAGTTCTTTCCTTCAGTCCACAGGCCTGGGCATTGGAGGGTTCTCTGAGCTGATAAAGAGAAACATGGAGCAGCTGAGCTATTCTGTCCTATGTCTCCCTGAAGATATCCGAGCCCGAGAGGTTGAGAACATCCCAGGCTACTATTACCGGGATGATGGGATGCAGATCTGGGGGGCAATAAAGAGGTGAGGGAACAATTCCCAGGAATCCACAGTGGGCAGGGGAGGCAGGAGGACTGGGCAAGAGATGGGATATACTGGATAGATTTACAGTGGAGAGGGCTGTTGCACGACACTGGGCAAAGGATGTTTCTCAGAGAGGGTCCAGTTCGGAGTCAGGGCCTGAATCCAGATGCACCTTGCAGCTTCGTCTCTGAGATAGTCAGCATCTACTACCCAAGTGATGTGTCTGTTCAAGAGGACCAAGAGCTGCAGGCCTGGGTGAGGGAGATCTTCTCTGAAGGTTTCCTCAGCCGAGAAAGCTCAGGTACGGGAACCTCTGGCCCAGCCCCCCCCCCACCCTCTGGCCTCTCTGTGAGGTCCTCAGATCCCCAGCAGCCCCCACTCAGCTCAGCTTTCCTACAGGTATGCCCTCCTCGTTGGATACCCAAGAAGCCCTGGTCAAGTATGTCACCATGGTGATATTCACCTGCTCAGCTAAGCATGCATCTGTCAGTGCAGGCCAGGTAAGGAAAGGTCAGGGCTGCAGGGATTGTGATGGAAAGGCCAGTGTCTTGTTCTCATTTTATCCTCTCTGCCTTCAGTTTGACTCTTGTGTTTGGATGCCCAACCTGCCACCTACCATGCAGCTACCACCACCTACTTCCAAAGGCCAGGTTCGGCCTGAGGGTTTCATAGCCACTCTCCCACCAGTCAACGCCACATGTGATGTCATCATTGCCCTCTGGATGCTAAGCAGGGAGCCAGGGGACCGAGTAAGTATGGAACTAGGGGTCAGGCCAGGCTAGACTGGATAGGAAAATATGAGTTGTTTAGTCTCCCTGGACCAAACTCAACCCTGACATCAAGACCCCCACATCAACTCACTAACAGGTGAGACACATGACCCTTGGCCATCTCACAGTAAGGATCAAGTTTCCAAATAAGATGATGAGAACTCACTCTCAGCAGTGATGGCAACATGGGACTAAATATGCCTTTAAATCTTTAGATTAAATGGTCCAAGAATTTACAAATCACTGTCATTTGGGGAAATGTTTAGGATAGGGATAGGGTGAGGCTCCAGTGACTGGGTCGGGGGACAAACTGTGGATTGCAGCTGCTCAGAAGATGGGGACACTCTTAAACAAGCAAGTCAATCCTGTGATTGGTCCTCAGAGGCCTCTCGGCCACTATCCAGATGAACACTTCACAGAGGACGCCCCGAGGAGAAGTATGGCTGCCTTCCAGAGACAGCTGGTCCAGATCTCTAGCGACATCAGGGAGCGGAACCGAAGTCTGGCACTGCCCTACATCTACCTAGACCCTCCCCTCATAGAGAACAGTGTCTCCATCTAAAATCTCGGAGAAGAGGGCCCCATGTGACATACAGACCCCTTAACCGGACCATGCCAAGCTGAATATCTCCCAGAGAAAAAGGACCTTTCAAAATTTACTGGTCCTCATGTGCTTCTCCTAGACAGCCAAGACCCATCTAACTCACCTGTGAAACACACATACACAACTAATAAAATCAAAACAGACAAACCTAAACTCCCGTAGAAGACAGGACCTCATAGGACAGGGACACCAAAATATATGGAGACGCCAAGGGTTTCAGCCCATTACCTTGGTTTTGAGCCACATTAACTGCACAGAGAATCCTGTTTCACAGCTGATGAGACCTCACAGTCACCGACTTGGATGAGCTTCTCAGCGAAACAGAAAGTAGTCCAACCAAAACCTACAGGCTTACCTTGAAAATGACACTGCGGAGGGGTTATTGGGGGTCATGCACAAAGAGAAGGGCTGGCTGAGCACATACATGGCTCTGTGGCTAAGAGCGCTGGATGGTCCTGCAGAGGGCCAGGGTGGCTCACAGACCTGTGTAATGCCAGCTCCAGGGGACTGCATGCCCTTTTCCAGCCTCTGATGGCACCAGGCGTAAGGACAAGATATCCTTGTACATGAAAATTAGGCTTGGGGTTTTTGCTTGTTTTTGTTTTTAAGAGAGTGAGGCATTTCTAGCCCACTTCTTCTCAAAGCCTCCCCTTTCTAGAGAATTAGGAAACATTAACATACCTCACCCTCTAAATTTCATCTTCATTCTGGAATCCCAGTATTCCATGTACACTCTCTAGTTCTGATTTGTTTGTTTGCTTTTTTTTTTTTTTTCTGGTTCAGACTCTGAACACTCATTAAAGTAATAAATGGGGCCTTTTGAAGTCACCTAATGACTTTCATCTCTTGTATTAAGCATCAAAGTTTCAGGTCTTTGGTTTCATACTTTTTTTTTAATGAAACAATACTCAAAATGTAACACTTGGGCTGAATGGCCAATGGTTAATAGCACTTGCTGCTCTTCCAGAAGACCCAGGTTCAGTTGGTTCAATTCCCAGCACCCATGTCAGGAGGAACCACCTGTAACTCCTGCTCCAGAGGATCTGAGGCCCTCTTCTGGCCTTGACCGGCATGGTGCTCCTGTACACACACGCACTTACACATACGCACTTACGCACACAATTGTATATGTATGTATTATATATGATTGGGACAGACAGACAACCGCATGGCAGGAGCTATGAGGGGGGTTCAAGCCCCCCATACCATTGGCAGCATGGTGGGGACTTTGATGAGGGAACAGGCCTGTGAAGAGAGTGAGGGCCCCTTCTTATAGGCCTCGGGAGGAAATGAGAGGTTTTATGCAGCCAGGTTGTCTGTGATTCCTGGGGCCGTGGGGTGGGAGGAAGGCCAGACAGGAATGTGCGACACTGAGAGAGCACAGGAAGTGGGGAGGATGGACATATCCAGCTGGGGTGTACTCATTGATTGAGATGGGGGAGGGGGATGTGTCACCACTGCCACCAATTGCCCTCAGGTATCCCGGGGAGTCTGGCAAACCAAGTTCTGCAAGTTTCCTTGGGGAAGTGAGAAGGAATGGTAGTCGTCGTTCTCTGGAATCTGGACACCTGACTCCTTCCTGACTCACGGACTGGCTCTTAGTAGGGAATTACCTTTCCTCTGTGACAGCTGTCAGGAAAAGGCAGCAGGTGGGTGTGGCCACATCAGCCCAGACCCTCACACCTAACCTGGGCACATGGATGAGCTTGTGGACTGGAGTGCTATTGTGCTCCAATAATAAATAGTTTGTTTTGATGTATATCATATACATACATACATACACACACACACACACATATATGTATATGTTTTACAAGACATAGTTTCTCTGTGTTGCACTGGCTGTCCTGGAACTTTCTGTGTGGTCCACGCTGGCCTTAAACTCACAGAGATCCACCTGTGTCTGCGTCCTGAGTGCTGGGATTAAAGACATGTGCCACCACTCTCTTTAATTTATAATAAAATTATATATTTTAATATTGTGTAGATGGGTACCTAGTTTGTACACCTAAGCGCAGTGCCTAAAGAAACCAGAAGAGGGCATTGGGCCCTGGGAGCTGGAGTTACCACTGCTGGCTTATAGCCAGCACACCTGAGTGTGGGGCTGTACCTAGGTCCTATAGGAGAGCAGCAAGTGCCACCAATCCAGCCCAGAGCATATCATATGTCTTTTGAAATGGTCAATTGCCTTTGAGAGAAGGGAAGGTCCCGTGCATCTCAGCTGAAGGGGTTCACGAAGCCGGTCTCCATCAAGCTTGGAGAGGCTACAGCTGCCTTCAGTACAGGCCCTGTGTGACTGTGCACCCTGTGATTACAGGAGCGGTGGGATCCCAAAGAAACCCCCTGGCTTTGTCCCAGCCGGCTTTAAAAACCCACTAATTTTGGAAGTCACATAGCTTGTCTCCCACTAGTTTGTTGTAGAGAAGACCTTTGCCATGTGTGATAGGTAGACACAAGCCAGGGTCATCAGAGAAGAGGGGATCGTAACTGAGAAAATGCTTTCATCAAACTGGCCTATGGGCAAGTCTGTGCATTTTGTTGATTAGTGATTGATAGGGGATGGCCCAGCCCACTGTGAGGCATCATCCCTGGACAGGTGTCCTGGGTGGTGCAAATGCAGCTGAGGAGTTAGAGTTGGCTGAGTGGTTAAAGGCACTTACTGCTCTTGATTCCTAGCACCCACCTGGTGGCTCACAGCTGCGAGTGTGCTTGCTTACCAGACCAGAAGAGGGTGCCAGGTCCTCTGCAGTTGTGAACCACCTACCTGTGTGCTGGGAACTGAACTCAGGTCCTCTGGAAGAGTACTAGGTATTCTTAACCACTGAGCCATCTCTCTAGAATCTGTTTTAAAGAGAAAGTTTCCATTTCTACATTCTCTGGTCATTCCAAATGTCTTTCTTTTCTCATTTCTCTCTTAGACATTGATTTTTTTTTTCATGGTATGAATTTTTGGACCTGGGTTCAGTAACAGTAAATCTCTTACACACACACACACACACACACACACACACACTACACAGCTAGTTGTTGGGATCTTGATCGAGGGAAATGAGAAGGTTGATACAGGTAACATTTGCCCCAGGAAATGTTGAGTTACTTTTCAAATTAGTGGGCTCACAGGAATAAAGATATTCTAAAGAGACTTGTGCACTCTCTATGGCTGTCAGACTATTGAAATAATGATATGAAAGGAATTTCAGATTCCTCAGGGATCTCATGCTGTGAGAAGGGAAGGGCTGGAAGCTTGGAACAGCCAGAAGAGAAACTTGTCTCCCAGGAAGAGGTTTCACACAGTTCTGACAACTTGTTACAGCATCTTGTAAGGAAGATTGGAGCCAGACAACGAAGACTAGAAGGACCACAGCTGGGCCAGGTCTGCATAGTTAAACATGCTCCTTGCCCTCTATTTAAACCCAAACCTCTGCCAAGACACCAAAGATGGACTTGGACCGTGCTGGACACAGGAAACATACCCACCTCCTCCAGGGCTATTTAGTTCATTGTGCAAGACAAGCTCTCTCTATGTAGCCCTGGCTAAATGGCCCTTGCTATGCAGACCAGCATCTACCTCTAGACTGCTGGAACTACAGGCATGTGCTACCACACCCAGCTCAGTCTGGGGCTTTTAGACAGGACTAGGGAACAAACCAGGGCATACTAAGTGTAGGAAATGGATCTGTAATCTCTCTCTCTCTCTCTCTCTCTCTCTCTCTCTCTCTCTTACACACACACACACACACACACACACACACACACACACACACAATCTAAAGTATTTCCTCAATGTAAAAAGTTTTACCTCTGAAGAAAGGTACAATTGAGAAAACACTGACCTCTTATTTCTAAAGCCAAAGGGATTTCTGTGTCTGCTTAATATTAATTATGAGCTGTTTGGCCTGATAGCTCAGGCCTATTGTTAACTAGCTCTTACACCTAAATTAACCCATTTCTTTTTGTTTGTTTGTTTGTTTGTGTGTTTGGTTTGGTTTGGTTTTGATTTTTCGGGACAGGGTTTTCTCTGTGTAACTGTCCTGGCTGTAACTGTCCTGGAACTCCCCTTGTAGACCAGGCTGGCCTCAAACTCACTGAGATCTGCCTGCCTCTGCCTCCCAAGTGCCGGGATTAAAGGCATGGGCCACCATGCCTGGCAAATTAACCCATTTCTATTAGTTTATATTTTACCACGAGGCTCGTGGCTTGTTACCTCACATCTTATTTCCCCCGTGGCTGCTGGCATCTCCCTGACTCTCTGCTTGGATTTCCCACCTGGCTCCACTCTGCCTGGCTATTGACCAAATCGGCTTATTAACCAACGGTAACAAAACATATTCACAACATACAGAAAGACATCCCACATCACACATGCACATAAAATAAAATGAAAAAAAGGAGGTAGAGTCATTGGGAGGAGACTTACTTAGAGATGGGGCTGTGGAGGAGGAATTGCTAGTTCTAATTAGAGGTCAGGTGTGTGTTGGGAGGAACCACGCGTGCCTTAAAAGGATGAGTGAGTCAGGGTGAGGGTGGGTGGCTATGACTAAGGTCCTTTCCCTTCCCGCCCACTTTGCTTCTTCCCTGCTCCCCTCTACTCCCAGCTATGATTTGGAGTCAATGATTGACTTAAGCTTAAACTGCTTCGATAGAAGAGTGAACAGGGGCTTGCCAGTCCGCGGGGGAGGGGGAAGGGGGGGTAACAAAGCAGGAAGCCAGAGACCAGTGGAAATTCGGGGGAGGGGGGAGTCTGGGAAGGTAAGGAGTGGATACACGTCCTCTCACTCCCGTCTCCCCTGCGCCATCTGGCGGGGCAGCGCGCGACCCTGTGCCTAGCACGGCACAGGAGCTAACGCAGCCAGAATGGGCAAGGTGGCGAGAGTGCTGGTGAGCTGTTTGGGAGGTTTCTGGTCCCCAGAGCCCTCAGCCGGTTCTCCAGCCTCCCCAGCTTTCCAGAAACAAACCAACTCTCTTCTGGTTTTCCTGAGATCTGGCTAAGAACAGCACCCCAGACGTCGTGGCATACACCAGTTCAAGGACCAGGTCCTGAAGCCCTCCCTACCCGGCCAGGCACAGACTCTTCTCCATCTCTGCTCCTTACAGGTAGACTAAGTTCCTCCCTGCCCCCAAGCTGCTCCATGTCTGCATGTAGAAACCCTCAAGTAGAGAGACCCTGACCTGCACTATTCCAACACCTAAACTAAAGCTTGGCTTTAGTTTAGGTTTGTTCCCAACTAACTCTTATAACTTAAATTAACCCGTTTATATTAATCTATATTCTGGCTTGTTACTGTATGTCTGACCTCCTCTGTGTCTCGCTGACAACTCCTGGGCACCTCTGCTTCCTCCCAAAGTTCCTATCTCTCTCTGGAAGTCCCACCTATCTTCTCCTGCCCAGCTATTGGCCATTTGGCTCTTAATTAAACCAATTAGAAGGTGCCTTGGGCAGGTGAGGTAAAACAGAGAAATCTTCACATTGTACAAAAAGATTATTCCACAATGCAGCAGGAAGGTTAATTAACTTTCCTAAGGTTACAGAGCTAGTTGGGGAATAGATCATGTGGTTAGCTGAGTTGTACTTCAGTTTCTGTCTGATGCTTCCCTGTTCCATAATTCCAGCTCACTCTGATACCTAGCTTAGACAGCCCCATCTTCCCCCCGTCCAGGGACCCAGAAGACCTGGGTGCATCATTCAGAATTGCTGGTGCCTAAGATGGTCACTTACGTGTTGAACACAGTACTTGCAGAAGCTACCCACGTGCTACCCCACCTCCACAGGAAGGAGCCCTGTCTCATTGCCCAGAGCTGCAGAAGACTTGGGCTGCCTCCCTGACATCTGGCTCTGGCTCCTGGTGGCTTCTTCCTCCTTATTCTACTACACCTTCTACATCAGCATACAGGAAAGCTCTGAGACAAGCTGAGGGCTCTTTGGTCTTTACAGTCCATATCACTGGGATGGAAGGACTCCTTGAGGACAGTCACCATAAGGCTGGCGGTCTCTGCTGGTCCTACCAGCTGTCCGATCCAGAGGTCCACGATTTCTCCCACTACTACCACCAAAACTGTTTGCTGCATATCAGAGCCATCGCAGAAGGGTGAAGCTCCCCTGTGGCCTAAGGACTCTGAGTGGCTCACGCTGTGCCACACCAATTTGAATTATTTATCGCTTCCCCATGAACTCGCCTCTAGATTCTCACCTTTTATTTCCCAGCTGTGGGACCTTGGGAAAGTTTCTCTGTGTCTATTTCCTCCTGGGACAATGTAGGAAATCTCAGTGCCTGTCTCATAAATTGCTGTCAAGACTAACTACAGAGCTAATCAGGCACAGGTGAGGCCGACATGTTTGCTGAGCCATCTCTCTTGCCCCTCCAGTTTTTTGTTTATTTACGTTTTTGTTTTTATCACATGGACGAATGAGCCCTAAAATCTTCTTCACAGTCTTCCTCTGCTTCAATGTTGATAAGTCATTTGACAAAAAAAGTAAAATAAAATAAACCCTGCCGGCCGATCAAGCAGGTCATCAGGGCCCTGAGTGTGCACAGCCTCCAGATCTCACTCCACGGAAGTGGCTGCTTCCCCTCCTTGGCTTCCCTTCCTCCTTTTGGAGCAGCTACTTCCAGCCCTCTTCTCTGGGCAGCAGCAATGCCTTTTAACTGTCAGCATGTTCTCCTAAGCCCCAGGCTTTGTGGGAGAATAGTACTGTCTATGTCAGCAACAGCACAGTGGGGAGGGACTCAGAGCTCCAGCCCTGGCCAGGGTTTTTTTTTTGTTTGTTTGTTTGTTTGTTTTTTAGATTTATTGTATTTTATATGTATGTTTTGCTTATATATGTCTGTGCACCTCATGTGTGCCTAGTGCCTGTGGAGGTCAGAAAGTGGCATCAAATCTCCTGGTATTGGAGTTCGGGATAATTATGAATCACTGTGGGTGCTTAACTGTTGAGTCATCTCTCCATCCGGAGGAGGCTCTTCTATGAGGCCTTTCTGAGTCATGAACTTAAGTGAGGCATCCATGTCTGGCCAGCCCCCCTGTTGTGTGACAAATTTTCCTGGAGAGATGCAACACACAGACACAGACATCACACACACACACACACACACACACACACACACACACACACACACACAAAGCACACAGAAAGGAAGCCCACGACAGACCAAAGAACAGATACCATCGAAGTCCAAGTCCAACTTGGTAAACCAATGGATTTTATTGGGTTACTTACTGGAGTGTGGGTGAAGAATTACTGACAGGAGCAGAAATGACTCAAAGACCACTTCATCACTAAAGCCCACCCCAGCGCAGTGACAGGTCATAAAAGCTGGGAGCCTGGAACACACTGCACAGCCCTCAGGTAGCTCAAATGGTTGGAGAGTGCCTTTTCCACTAAGCTTTGTTGGTCTCTGCTTCTTCCACATGGCTGGGGCCAGGAAGACTTCCCAGGCTTGGCTTCTTGGAGAATGACTAGCAGGCGACTTTACTTTTTATGTGCTCTTGGGGCTGGGGGGAGAAGGGTCCAGATGATCTCTGGTCAGTTCCAGGAACTTCCTGAGGCATTTTGAGTTGTTGCTTTCTGTCCTAATGAGTTTCTCTGATGTGGAATGTTTCAGCAGTCTTGGAGGGCACTGCTATAACCCCATGGATTCTATTTCCCCAGGACAGCAGCCTCTCCTTAGGCCTCAGCTGGGTTCTCTCCCCCCCCCCCTACTGCTTTCTATGAACTCAGCTGTGCCGGCCACATCTGATCCTACTTGGTCATATTTACTTGTTCAGTGGCCACATGAATCAGTATCACACCTAGCGTGGCAAACAGCATCACAGGAGGAGGGGACTGAGCACAAGGACCAGTGGATCCGTGCTGACTACCGTTGGGGGGTCAGTTTGACTTCAGTTCCTGGATGCCCAATATCCCTACCCGTGCAGCTACGCCGACCCACCACCAAAAATCAGGCAGACTTGGAAGCTTTACTTCCTGAGGTCGATGCCGTGCACCATGAACTTGTACTCTAATGAGGCATCATCAGTGAAGGGGACGCGTAGCCCAAGGTGGAGATGGGAGGGAGTCTTGGGACAACAGAGAAGACACCATGGGGACTGTAGTTTATTGAAGAATGCCCATGGCAGGGTGGGACCTTTGGAGTGACTGAAGGGAGCTTGTGGGCGTGACTTAGGGTAATATGGATTCCTAGTAGGTGGAACTGAGTCTCGGATCTGAGTTTTGATAGGCGTGGCTTGAGGCAGTTCAGGTTTCTGGTTGGCTGGTGGTCTGTTGTCCATATTGGCTTATGTTTCAAGCTGAAGTTATCTTGGGGCCTGGCTCCCCTGGGCAGGGATTGGATAACTAAGTCTCTGTAACAGGCCGCTTCGGAGGGACCCGACTGTGAGCTAAAAGGTGGGGTTCAGGTCCCAGCGCTTTCCCTCCTCTCCACCTTGAGCAGTGCCCGGACCCCTACCCAGATAAGCACTTCACTGAGGACCCTCCATGGCAGAAGCGCCCTGGCTTGCATCTCTAGGGCTGCTTGGATGGCAAAGAACAATATGGCTGTGCATGTGTTCACCCCAGACCACAGCCAGCTGCCCAGGAAACCACCAGACACTTACACCAGGACAGTGTTTGAAGTGATTTTATTGGAAAACAGGAGGCGGTGTGTGGAAAGGTAGGGCAGAAGCGTGAACTAGATGGATATGCTGTTCTCAATCAGCACCGGGTCCAGGTAGTAGTACGGGATGGTGAGGCACTTATTGCGCTGGCGGATGTTGTGAGAGATCTGGGCGAGGTTCTGACGGAAAGCCTCAATACTCCTCCTTGGAGCCTCCTCCACAAAATGGATGTCTGGGAAGTGGCCAAGTGGCCGCTGCAGGACAAAGCCAAGCCATCCTACCCAATCCTTTCTGCAGCCTCCCACTTCCTACCCCCTGTCCCTGATAACCTCCAGCCGTCCTCACCAACCCCTGCCCAAGCTCCAGAGCCCCCGCACCCTGTCATCAGGCTCCCGGCAGAGAGTCCAGAGCACTAGGAGCACAATGCATGTGGTCTTCACGTCCGGCAAAGTGTCCATGTAGGTCTGCAGAGTAGTCAACCCCTTGGCCTGCATCGGTGGGTTCCGCATGGATGATGGGAAGTTGGGCATCCAAGAGGTGAACTCTAGCTGGAGTGGAGTAGAGGAGGTGTTCTGGGTGAGAAAACACCCAGTTCCCACCAACCAGGCCTGGGCACCCGATTGACTTCACCCCTGCCCCAGAAGACCCTGGTTTGAATCTGTGGAGCCAGTATCACTATTGGGCCTGCAAGTGGGTGGGGCAAAGAAATCAAGCAAGAGTTACGGTTGACACTGAGATGAAGAGGGACTCAGTTAAGACAAGCTGGGGCTGGGCCAGATTGGAACACACTGTTTAGGAGGACTGGGGCTGAGGCTGGTGAGCACAGGTACCTGGCCTGTGTTGACAGCAGCATGCCTGGCAGAGCAGGTGTACATGACCATGGTGACATATTCGATCAGCTCAGGTACAGTTCGCAAGCAGGTGGGAAAGCCTGAAACAGACCGTGCCATGTTAGTCCCCGACTAGGCCTGGCACCAGCAGAGGGCGCCTCTGCTCCCATCTCACCCTTTCTTGTCAGTGGCCAAGCGGCTGCCCAGGTTCCCCTCATTCAACCTGCTCTGCCCTCATGTGGCCAAAAACCTTCTTCCCCAATCCAGCCCTTATCCTAATTAACTCCGTCACCACCCTCCTGGATACCAAAGCATCACCCTAAACTGTGGGGCCCCTCTGCGAGGGCTGATGTTCTGACTCGTAAGTCTGATCTTTTTGCAGACCTCTGAGTGAGCCCTGACACTCAGGGTAGTCCCAAACTCCTCAACCAGGGTGTGTGGCTTGGTGTCTGCCGCCAGGAGTCTGCTGGCCTCTACCCTCAGCCCCAGCAGCAGGACACATTCTCTAGGCCACCTCTGGCATTTGGGCTCACACTCAGCGGCCCAGTCCCCACGTGCCCCTCCGTAGGCAAAGGACACATGCTGACCTCATCGCACAGAGCTCTTATTAAATGTCACCCAAGACTCCCAGTCTTAGCCAGACCATGACTTGCAGCCTCTCTGCCTGCACCATGAACCTGCTACTCCAAACTGGATGAACTGCCTCCTCGGGCAACTCCAGGTGCTTCATTTCTGCCTCAGGCTCCCCCAAACTTCTCTGGTTCTTCCATAGCCGAAATGCCTGTTCACCACTGTGTCCCCTCCAGCCAGTCCATGAACAACATGAAGGTGACGCTGGTGCCTATCTTGTTCCCCTTTGCACCACAATAGCCAGCAGCTGTGCATCATAGCTGAGTGTACCTTAGTGTTATGACCTCATGATGCTTTCCACCCATCTCCTGGAACCTGCCCCCCCCCACACACACACATCCTAGCCCTCAACTACCATACACTGTCCTTTCTCAGTGAATGTCACCACCCATCTCCAGGTCCACAAACACTTGTTTCTAGGAAGAAACTTGGACCCTTCCAGCTCTCAGCAGAGACAAGGTGCCCCCCAAACCCCAGCTGCTGCCCCATGGCCCAGGACAAGGACCTGTGAAGATCCTAAGACAGACAATGTTCAGGCCTTCTTCAGCCTATGGGGAGATGGGTACAAACCAGGAAGGTCCTGAGGGAAATGCCTGGAGATGTGCCCAGAGCCCCAGGGCCCTCTGGGGGACATGCCTGGAGATGTCCCCAGAGCCCCAGGGCCCTCTGGGGGATATGCCTGGAGATGTCCCCAGAGCCCCAGGGCCCTCTGGGGGACATGCCTGGAGATGTGCCCTGAGCCCCAGGGCCCTCTGGGGGACATGCCTGGAGATGACCCCAGAGCTCCAGGACCCTCTGAGGAACATACCTGGAGATGTGTCCTGAGCCCAGGCCCCTCTGGGCTCCCACATCCATACCTGAGCTCTCTCTCTCCAAGAGGCACTCCTTGAATATCTCCTGCACCCAGCACTGCAATTCCGGGTCACCCTCCACGGCTGCGTCATTCGGGTAATAGTAAGTGATGATCTCTGTCACATACCTACACAGGAGATGCAGCCTCAGTTTAGCGTTTCTCCCACATCCCCAGGTCGCGCTGGCTTTGGATGGCCTCAGAGCCACCCCAGGCCTGTAGTAGGCAAGGCCTGTGGGGATCATGGACAAGACCAGAAACTACTTAGACTTTTTGTAATGTGTAGACAAAGTTACTCTTTCTTTCCCAGAAAGAGCCAAGGGAGGACCTCAAGCAGCTCAGAGCCCAGAGCTAGGCTGGAGGCTGGAGCAAGGATGATCTGGTCCATCAAACAGGCATCAGATATATTATCAACCTCAAACCCCAAGTAACACCAAGCCCCAGTTCTTCCAACATCCCTCCAACACCCTCCAACATCCCAGGTGTCGGTGTCTGTCCACCTGAGTACCACCTCACCTCTCCATCGCATACCACACCGCCAAGCTGTCATCACGGAAATAATATCCAGGCAGGTCCTGGACCCCACGCTCCACAAAGTCATTGGGGATGCAGAGGCTTTTGTAGGTGAGCTCAGACAGAGCCCGAACCATTACCTGTGCAAAACCCTCTAGGCCCAGGGACATGGCCTTGAGGAGAAAAACAGCATGAGCCTCCCTCAGCCTGCTCACCCTGGGCCAAGCCTGCCCAAGTTCCAGGGACCTTTACATTCCAAGCCCTGTCTCCATATCCCACATAGCATCCTTTTAAACACCACCCCTTACCCCACCCCCAGAATCTTAAATAAGTGGAAGCTCTATTTTAAGACTAATTGCAAAGGTCAGAGGAAAGCAAGTGTCTTGTTGGAGTTAGGGGCAAGAGTCTTACCCTGGCAGAGAGGCCCCCCTTGTTGAGAAGGAGGGCCCGCCCAATGCTATTGATCTGGACGTTGTATCGGGTATGAGGAATGAGGAGCTGGGCAGGAAGACAAGGAGGACAATGAGGAGAGCTAAAGTTTCTCCCAGGAACCTCAACACCCCTACTGCTGCACCATCACACACACACACAAACACACACACACACACACACACACACACTTACACTTTGGGAAGTCCCCACTACCAGCCCTCTCTGGGGATCCCCAGATGCCTCCCAGGGCTCACTACTCCCTACTCACAAAGCAGACCCAGAAGTTTTTCAAAGCCCCCTTTATCCCAAAGCCTGTACCTTGTACAGGGGGTGGCACATGGGCAGGTTCCTCAGCAGGGCCAGGCAGAAAGCTTCCCCAATGAGGTGGCTCTCCAGCAAGTGTGCAATGGCCTCATGGCTGTAGAACTCAGCATAGCGTACCCATGTCTTAGCCAATAGCCAGTCCCATTCGGAATCATTGGGCAGGAAGATGGGACAGTCAGGCCCAGGAGTCTGGCTGAGCTAGAGTGGAGAAGGAGAAGGGTTAGTTAGGGCAGAAACCTCCGCTGGAAGAGGCAGAAGAGTTCTGTACTCTGGCCCCTCTGCCTTTTGACTGTCCCATTGCCTCTCTTTCCCCACGTTTGCTCTTGTGTACCCTGTGCCTGATACATCTTCCTGGACCTGTCTCTGACCAGCAACTCCCACTTTCTCTAAGAAAGCAGACAGATCTCTGAGTTAGAGTTGAGCACGGTCTACAGAGCAAGTGCCAGGACAGCCAGAGCTACACAGACAACCCCTGTCTCAAAAACCAAAAGAAGGAGCAGCAGCAGCAGCAGTTCCGGCCATCGAACCCTGATAGCACACACCCTGAGTTCCAGTACTCTGGAGGCAGAGGCAGATGCATCTCGGTGAGATCCAAGCCAGCCTAATGTGCACACTGAATTCGAGGCCAGACAGGACTAGACAGTAAACTCCTGGCTGGAGGAGGAGGGGAGGGAAAGAAGGGCAGGTGGGGGGGGAGAGGAGGAGGAAAGGAGAAAAGGAGGGGGTAGGGAGGCAGCAACAGCAGCAGGGGTGGAGTGGGACCTGGCTCAGAAACTCCCTCTTCTGATAATCCTACCACAATCTTCATAGCATGCATGTCAGGTACTGTAAGAGATCAAGGGTACCCACTCCCTGGGCTTGGGAGGCAGGGAGAGCTCTCGTTGAACTCTAGCCTGCATTGTTCCAGTTATGAGCCAGATCCAGGGCTTGGCTGATACCTCCAAGAAGAACCTTTCTTCTAATGTTTAATGACCCTTGTGAGGATCTATGAGGAAGGAACTCCTCAGCTTCTTCTCCTGCCAGACCAGAGGACTGGGAAGCTGCTGAGTGCAACTCTCCCAGTATTTCAGCAGAGGTTGTTCAAGTAAGTGACACCAACCACCTGGCCCACGGACATCTGTCATCCAAGGGCACATACTCACAGCATGCCCGTTTTGCACCCAGGACTCACAAGTGAGAGCACCACAGGGGCCCAGATTCATATACAGGCACAACATATAATGGCAACACCCATGTGTGCACATGTAAGGAGATGGCTTCTTCTCATCCCAGGCTCCACATGACCACATGTGGGTAGGCTGTGCTCACACATGGGAATATTCTCAGATGCATACACAGGGCTGTATGCAGGACTTTACACATGCATACACACTGATATGGACATATCCTTCCCCACACATGCACTAGTGCACAGACTTACACAATTGTCAACACAGAGAGGGACATTTATGCACATGCCATCAGCCCTGGCCACACACGCACAGTAGCCCCACTCTCACCTCCCCTTAGTACCTGAATGGCAATGGGCATCATGTTGCCATCAGGACCAAAGTGCAGCAAGCAGATAGGGGCACAGTGGTGCTGCTTATGACCATTCAGCTCCACAGTCGGGATGCCCTCCAGGATGCGGTAGTCTGCCAGGTAAATGTTCCCCTTCTGGATAGGAATCACAATGGGAAAGCAGTTACTTACCAAGATAGGGTACCTACAACCGAGGCCTTAGGTGCAGAATGTACTGACCCCAAGGCTCAGTGGATGGGGATAGGGAAGTGGAGGGTGTTAGTATTCAGACATTTGTCCTGGCCTGCCCTGGGGTTCTGACAGGATATGTCCTCAGCTGCAGCCACTAAGAGCACCACCTGTGCACGATCACTACTTTCCCTTTTAAAAGGGCCTGCCCACCTCCCATCTTTCTTTCTCTCTCTGCTTCTCTGCCTGTCTCTCTCTCCTTTTCCCCCTCCCTCTGCCCCCTCTTCTTTTCTCCCACCCCTGCCCCAAGGTCAGTCTCCTCTCTTCCCACCCCTCTTTTCCCACTCACTTTCCCCAATTAAAAAAACCCTCCACCCAAGCTCTGCCACATGGCATCTTTCTCTCGAATGCTGCTTTTTAAAATTACAGGGTGGGGGACGGGAGGGTGTACTGGCATGGGTGAGACTCAATGGAGAGGCATAGAGCTGCCACGAAGAAGCCAGGGACAACGCCCAGGGTAAGCCAGAGAGGGCCTCACCTCCAGCTCTGCTTGTAGGCATGTTCCCTCACCCAGGAATGGGGCCACCATTTCATCTGTAACTGGGAATTTTTCTGGGATCTGTGTACATCTTCGGATCAGGCCTGGGTTGAGGCCGTTGAGGTATTGGTATCCAAAGAAGCTGTCTTCCATCCAGTGCTCAGCCACGTACTCTGGGGGATAGCACAGGGATGTCACAGTGAAATCCAGTGCCCTCGTAGGGACAGAGACATAAGAAAGGTAACAGTGGACATCAAGATGGTCCTGGCTTTGCACTGAATGCCCAGAGGAACACGAGGTGCCGTCTTTAAAGAAACCTCCCAAAGGGCACGCCCACCTGATTCTCAAATGACCCTTCAGTTGCTCCCACTTGAACCCACTGACCCCATGAGATGAGGCTGCCTCTTGCCCCAGAGACCACCTGGCTGCCTCATATTCTATCAGGATGTTCCGTCCCATACCAGAGACAACAGTCTTGGTAGCAGGGAAGATATTCCTAATGTCCTTTAGTCTCCTCCAGGAACGTTTTCGATCCACCAGGCCACGCAGTTTGAAGGCCAGTGCCCTGGAGAGTGAAATGCAGGGAGTAGCATGTCAAAGGGGTGCTAGGCACATAAGAAAAATGATAGGACCACCTACTCACTGGAATCCCTGGTCCCAGAGTCTCTAGCTCCCATGTCTTGGGGCCTTTTTTCTCTAGGTCCGTGAGTGTCCGCTTTTCCACTGTTTTCCCGAATTCCCCAGTCTTTCTGACCTGAGGCCACTCTGAAGGTGGGTAGATGGGGAGGGCGGGGCGGTCTCTGCAGATGCCCTCACTCTTGCACACTCACATGGGGCCTAGGCGATAGAAGAAGGATGCTGTCTTCACGAAGGAGAAACGAAGATTTGAGTTTAAGAACCTGGTGGCCTTAATGTTGATAAGAATTGGGAATCCTGGAATGTAACCATTCCATCTGTGGAAAAAGAGCAGGGCTTGAGTATGGAACTGGCTGTCCAAGGGAAAGGGAGGGACAGAATGGTCTTGTGGAAGGCAGGCTAGGCCAGCTTCTGGTCCTTACTCGGGCCGGTTGGGGTTGCGGCACCGTCGGGCAGGAGGGTGATAACTGGGAATGTCCACATAGTTGGGAAGGCCAGGAACGAAGACCCTCCAGCTGCAAAGAGAAACCAAGCTCATAGGCCCTGACACCCAGGCATTACTCCAGACAGGGCACAGCTGTCCAGACCTACCACCAAGCACTGGACCTCCCATGGCACCCCTCCCCCCAACCCTGCTCACTGGTAGAAGTCCTTCTTGGCTCTGATCTCTTCTTGCCTGTGTTCCAAAAGGATGGGGAGTGTATCATCTCCTGTTGTCTTTCCTGTAGTGAGACCAGGGAGGAGGATCGAGGCAGTCCCTCTCCCCTGACCACCCCTGCTGGCTTTTAAGAGAAGGCATCCATCCCCAGATCAGCTCTCAGGAGGGGAGCTAAGGATAGGGAAGGCCCCCTTTTGGAGAAAGGCTTTGTCTCCCTGCTAAAATCTCCCCCAAACTCCTGCTCTACCCTTCAAGTTCTCTATGAAGTCCCTCTTTTAGACCCACAGAAGTCATGGTAACCAATAGTTCTGAAGAGTTCCATAGCAAGGCACTTTCTAGCACACTGTGTTTATATTAATAATTTAAGATACACAAGAACAGTCTAATGAAATAACCCCGTTCCACAAGTCCAAATTACAAAAAGTCTGTAGAAATCAAGTTTGTTTCACAAAAAGCTCATTGGTTGGGACCTAAATTTACCTGAAGCTACACATAGGATTTGTTTGTGACAGGATTTCCATATGTATTTTAGGCTGGTCTTGAACCCAAGATCCCCTTGCCTCAGCCTTTCAAGTGCTGGAGTTGGCGGCATGCACCACTATACTTGGCTATATATAGTCTTTATTTAACTCCCCTGGCATATTGCTTTGATTAGAAATATTAGTATGTGTGATTAGTGATAGACATTTCACATGCCATACATGTGTATGTATGTGTGTGCATGTGTTTGACACATTTCTAGTCTAAAAATGTTTCCAAATCTAAAGCTTCTTGTATGCCAATAGAATGCCACAAGTGGAAAATTCCATACCCTAGCCTCACGTCATAGTAAAAAATGCAGGTACACTAAAATATTGTATAAATACCTTCAGCCTGAGTGTAAAAGGTATAAGTAAAACACAAAGAAATTTGATGTTTAAACTTGTCTCATCCCTGAGATAGCTCATGTATATGCAAGTGTGTGTGTGTGTATGTGTGTGTGTGTGTGTGTGTGTGTGTGTGTGTGTGTGTATGCACCTGAGACTGAAGAGATAGCTCAGTAGTTAAGAGCACTTGCTATTCCTGTAGAGGACCCAGGTTTGGTTGCCAGCACCCATAGGATACTGGCCCTCTTAGGCACCAAGTATGCATGTGGTGCACACACTTTACATGCAAGAAAGGCATTCATGTACATAAAACAAAAATAAATATTTTAAAGAAAAATATGTATCTGTATACTGTATATATGTACATATACACACATATATGCATGTAACTTCTAAAGAAAATCTAAATTTCAAAATACTTCTGGTTCTAAAAATTTCAACTAGAAACTGTCTTGTCATGCCTATTTTCAGGGGGGAAACAGTATTACTGGGGAAAAGCAGCTAGCTGTGATTCGGTCCAAGGCCTCCTTTACCCCCCACCTAGTAACAACCTTGTAGGTTAAGCCTTTTTGTAGTTCCTTTTAGGTGTGATGTCACCAGATTCTCATGTCACTGCTATGAATTAGGTTCTGTTGTTCATTCATTTTACAGACGAAGGCACCAAAATTTAAGTCTATAGAAATGTACCTAGATGTCCAAAAAATACATGACTGAGATGGGGATGGCAATCCAGACACAACTCTCCCCAGCTTCCTGACTGGCTGCCCCAGGCTGGCATGGGCCTATCACTACAACCCCATCGTTTCTCTCAGGGCCCTCATCTTGCTATACTCTCTTCTTTCCATAAGCCTCAGCTCCTCCTGTGCACTCTGGGAATGGTCCCCTGCAGTTATGCAACCCAGATCCCCAACTTGGCTCCATCTCTGCAGGGCGGAAGCCTAACTCCTTCGAGGGCCCAGCAGATGACTCAAGTCTCCCTGCCCTGGTGTTGCATGGCAGCCACCCCACCCAACCCCATTCTTGCCCAGCCAGCTAGTGTGGCCTGCCTGTCCCCTGCCCATCCCCTTCCATGCCACAAAGACCTATCACCATGGGAAGGTACTCTGCGTCCCCAGTCTCTCATGACGACATCCTCACCATCCCCTAGAACCACCTCCCCAGCCTCAGCCTCTCCTTTCCCCTTGGCTTAGGTCCCATTGCCTCCTCCAACGAGAACATTCTAGCACAGGAAAATGAATGGGTAATCTTCTGCAGAAAGGATGGGGCTCTAGATACTATCATCCTCAGTTATGCCCCTTCCCAATTTGAGAGAAGCCTGCAGAAGCTCAAGGGGTACAGCCACAGGTATAAGAGAAAATGTATTTCATGTTGCCATGCTACAACCACACTTAGGAAGCTCACTCCAGTGACTAGATGAAGGCTCATGGCAAAGGTAGATGTGTGCCGCTAAGGCATCCAGGGCATTGGGGATAGCAACAAATCCTGTTAAAAAACTAAGGTGTGCCACTGGGGTAGCAGAGTCCCCTGGAGCAGCATAATGGCCTGTATGTATGTATGTATTATGTATGTGTATATATATATATATATGTGTGTGTGTGTGTGTGTATATATATATATATATATATATATATATATATATATATATACACACACACACACACACATATAGAGAGAGAGGGGGGTAAGAAATTAATAGCACTTTTAATCCAGCTAGAGCAATGGAGCATCATATATACATGCTAGGAAACCACTAAGATTATAGTATAGCAGGCCTGCCATACATAAGGCCCCAAGTTCAAATCTCTAGCACCACAAAAGGAAAGGAAATCAGGTCACTGAGATTGGTTGCATGGGTACGGGCCCTTTCTGCCAAGTCAGATAACTGAGTTTGATCATCAGGATTCACATGGTAGAGAAAGACAACCAGCTCACACAAACTGTCCTTTGACCTCCACTGTCACACACAAAATAAGAAGAAAAAAATCAAGACTATACACAAGGCTGGGCGCGGTGGGGCATGCCTTTAATCCCAGCACTCCGTAGGCAGAGGCAGAGGCAGGAGGGTCCCTGAGATCTTTGGTCCACATAGTGAACTCCAGGCAGGGCAGCCAAGACTACAGAGACCCTTTCTCAAACAATTAAACAATCAGACCATATACAACACCTCGGTGACCTGGAGAGCTAAGAAACTAGTAAGACTTTTTAAGTAGAGAGCACAGATCTGGCTGCCACGACGGAGCATCATCCCATTGTAAAAGCAGAACCCTGTTACAGAGGCCTTTGTAGCATGCCAGAGATCCACTAGGAGTCCAGGAGAGTGGAGCATGAAGGGGAAGAGTGATCTAGGGATGTTCTCTGCTGCATGATGCTAGAGTGGTCCCTGGACCCCTTGCGCTTGGTCCCTCCAGGGTGCAGCCCCAAGCTGGGCCCAGAGCAGTGACTGGGGATGACTATGACAGAGATCCCTGGAGTTCCCAGTGCCTGACTGGCTTGATAGGATCCTAGACAAGCTAGCATAGCTGGGCTAGAGTGAGGAAACACATTGCATAGGGTACCGGGGTTGGTGCTGGCTCACCTGTGGCCTCCCGGAGAGCCAGGGTCTCATAGCCATCCATCCACTGGTAAGCTGGGAAGTGGTAGACACGGCAGTTGGGAGCACAGATCTGCACATAGTTGCAGTACCAGGGGTCCTTGGGTAAGAAGGAATGGGGCTCCTTGTGCAGACGGATGATGATAAGTTCCCCCAGATCCTCCTGGCACTGCACTGTGTACTCATCCACCTGCACAAAACGTGGGGGTTGAGTGAGGCTTACCCTTTACCCTGGCCCTGCTCAAGTTAGTGACACTCACCTCCTAGACTGAAGAGTGCACAGAGCTAAGATGAAGAGAGGGCATAGCGGTGAACCCTCTAACTTGACTGCCCTCTGCTGGGCCTATCTACCCAAGGCAAGGAAGGAGCCCAACCTTATCCCTCCTTCCCAGTTCCTGAGGTCCTGACTTCTACCCCATCCCCAGCCACTTGAGATTGCAGGAGCCATTTAGCATCTCAGGAGCTGATAGACAAAGGAGTCAAAGGCCAGGCCTTCCTAGCATCCTTCAGTTTTGGAGTGGAAAAAAGGTTTCCCCCAGGCCCTTCTCCCACTTATCGAGGAAGAATTGGGAATTCAGAAGTGGCTACACAGATGGAGGAGACTTTTCAGGTCACATAGGAGCAGGTGCCTATCAAAATCAATAAAAGTGGCTTCCATCAGGGCAAAGCAGGTCCCCACTGGCCAGGCTGGTTGGATGCCACTTGAAGTCACTGAGAATCCAATGCAAATGCAAGCCAGTTGTGATGCAACTTGGCTGAGAAAGAGTAAGGATGAGAGAGAGGTGATCAAAAGGGGTGAGGATGAAAGGGTCCTCAGGAGTGGAAGAAAGCTGAGATGGCTATGCTCAGAGATCAGAGAGAGGAGGGAGAGCAAGAGCAAGGGAAAGGAGAGAGACAGGGAAGTCAAGGAAACAGGAGGGAAGGATAAGAGAAGAGGGAGCAGAGGAGAGCATGGATGTGTAGGGGGAAAGGTAGGGAGCCACTTGGGAGTCCACAGCCACTCTCCACTACCCTGGCCCTCCCTCCCGGATTCCTCCATCCATCCTGAGTGACACACACACTTACCGCCCCAGTGGCAAAGTCTCTCCCAAAGTGGTTCAACAGCTGCTTATGGCTCTCTCCTTGGGTTCCCACGATGGTCAGTGAGATGGAATCCAGTGTCCCCGAAAAGAAGTCAGTGCCCGTGGCCACCTTGACTTTGTAGGTGGCCATAGCCGCTCTTCAGGAGGCAAGAGAGGGCTCAATCCAGGACACTATGGCTAGGGACACACAGTTGGAAACAACGAAGTCAAGGGAAGCCAGGCAGAGAAGAGTTGACTGGGTCAAACCCCGCGATGGAACAGTCAGCGGGAACCACTGCCCGGAGGATGCCTCAGGAGCTGCGAGCAGCTGCTGCCCTTGGCGGGCGGGATGTGAGCCGAACAGGTGGGGCGGGGCCGGGCCAGTGGCTGGTGAGCAGGCGTCTGAGCTGGAACCCTATAGGAGCTGATGGGGAGGAACCGTAGGCAGGGCGCTGGGTCTGATCTGCCTCTGAGAGGGCGGATGGGAGATGCAGCCCCAGAAGCAGCCTTCAGGGTGTGGGAGCTGTCCAGGTTGAGCCAGGGCCCCAGGGAAGTTGGGGGAGGGGGCGGGGCAGGGACTTCAGATCTTTATCAAACTAATAAGCTCCTTTGTCCTGTTCGCCCCCATCGGCTGCAGCGCCAGGCACCCCTGCTGAGCCTGGCCAAAGTCAGAAGTGACCTGCTTTGGAAGGCATGAGGAGTGATACAGAGGTGCTGTCCAGTGTCCTCCCCGCGATGGGCTAGGGCTTGCGTTAGAATCCAGAACACATCAGGAAAACTGTTAAAGCCAGGGATTAAAGACCACAAGGGATTAGAGAGGCCCTGGAAAGGCTACAGGGTGAAAATTTTTGCAGCTGAAAGTGGGGTCTTTTTCTTCTTTCCCAGCAAGTGTTTACTTAGGAGAAACTGATATTGAATATATTGCATACACAATTAGAAGACAGGGTGAATAGTTGAAGCAGGAGAATTAAAGTGCTGGGGATGCAATTCAGTGGTAGAGAGCTTGAAGAGAATGCCAGAGACCCTGAGTTCAAGCCCTAAACCCCAAAGGAAAACTCAGACTAGAGTCATGACAAGGAGACCATCTCATCAGAAGGGGGGGGGGGCGAAGGCAAGAAGGAAAAGAAAAAATAGAGTTATGATTTTTAAAAATGTTTTTGTTTTAGATATACTGGTGTCTGTGCACCACTTGGGTGCCTGGTGCCTGCAGAGGCCAAAAGATGGCATTGGATGCCCTGGAGCTAAAGTCCTAGAAGGTTATAAGCCACCATGGGGGTGCTTGGAATTAAACCCCAGTCCTCTGGAAGAACAGCTGTGCTCTTAATTGCTGAACCATGCCAGCCAACAAATTAAGATATTTTGTAGGAGAGTGCCCTGGAGATTATATGGAATAAAAGATGCCATACATTTAGATATGGAATGCTTTCTTACTCCATTGATCCAAAGTTCCAGAACAGTCAAAACTCAGTGCCTCTTACACAATCCAGACCAGGGAGTACTTCTGGAATGGGGAAGGCATGTAGGCAGCCAGAATGTTCTCTCTGCTGATCTGGGCTGATATTCAGGACACTTGACATATTTTACTATGTCTATGCTGTTCTTCAGTTTTGTGAAGAATATACCCTTACCAAGGGAATCTTTAAAAAAAAAAAAAAAGAAAGAAAGAAAGAAAGAAAGAAAGAAAAGAAAAGAAAAGAAAAGAAAGAATATGTTGGTCATGATGGCTCATGCTTTTAATTCCAGTATTCTGGAGGCACAGTCAAGTGGATCTCTGTGAGTTCAAAGCCGTATAACAAATTCCAGGCCCATCAGGACTAGGTAGTGAGATACTATCTAAAAACAAGCAAAGAAACAAAGCCAGAAACAACAAAAACCAAATACCAGAATGGAAGGGAAAAGGGGCCGAGTTTAATGACCTGATCTGAGTTTGAGTCCCTGGACCCACATGGTCAAAGGAAAACAATGGCTTCTGAAAGTTGGCCTCAGACCCCAGATGTGTCCTGTGGCACACACGCTCCCATATGTGCATCCAAATAACTATCTTAAAGGAAAGAATGATGCTAGAAAGAGTTGGGTGAGGGTTAGGATCCTATGGGATCCAGTTGGTCAGGAACCTAGCCCTTCCTCACCTCCTTCTTTCTCTCACATCCTTCCCTCCACAGAGCAGGGCACACCCCTCCAATCACCAGAGACACAGACCTGGAACTTACTGAGTAACGAGAAGAGGGTAAGAACCTGCAAGCTTATGTATTCGCTTTAACTTTGGATAGTAAGTGGTCTGAAGGTAATAAATGTGAGATAGGAGGATATTGGGACCATGGGACTAACTTCAGCAGCTGGAGTGGGGAAGAGCTGGGGTAGGCAGGGCCTTGAGATCAAGAACCTAGGTCTGAGCTGAGAGGAGCAGCGAGTGACGGAGAAGATCCACGGACTTCTGCTCCCACCTGAGAGTGTGTGGGGCCCAGAGAGAGTGAGGAGAGAGTCACATCCCGTCTTCTGGGACTGCCCACTTCCCTTCCACCTGCCAGGGCAGCTCCTGCCAACCAGGAAGTACCGGCTCTGGTTTCCTCCCTCCTGTCACCATCAAGGGAAGGTTACACAGTGACCATGGCAAGTTAGGGCCAAGGGAACTGGGACTCTGAGACAGAGAGAAGGGTACCAGTAGTTCCAGGTTAGAAGTGACTGCAATTCAGGGTTAGTTTAGAAATAGGAATGTGGTTGGGGCTAGGAACTGAAATGACTTTTTCATGACTCAAATCTGCTTATGTCACCCGGTGCTCCCCACCATGCCTCATCGAGCCTGGCAGCATCTCTTGCTTGCCTTTGGGATGATACCTTGTGCATTTTCTTCATACATCAGCCCCTGCTGCGTGCCCAGCTCTGATTCCAGCTTGGAGAACATGGTGTAACCAAAACAAACTGTGCACTCATGGAACTAACATTCTAATGAGGGAAATAGGTAGCATTACATAACAGCCAAAGGAACTGAATAACATTAAGTGGTGATAAGTGTTGAAGTTAGGGAGAACAGGTCAGGGGAAAGAAGGCATGGTGAGGTACAGGGGTAGGAGGATGGAGTGGTACAGTGCTTGTCTACTAGGGTTCAAGCCCTGGATTTCATCCCAGCATATACACACACACGCACGCGCACACACACACACAAAGCAAGGCTTTTGTAAAGAAAGCTGCATTTAACTATAGATGGTTCTCATCTCTATAGTCAACATCTTTGCTTTGTGTCCATTTACCCTACTTGATTATGTAGTCTGTAATTTATTTGGTTTAGGCTTTTCCCCATTCCTGCCATGGTGCCTGAAATCAAGGAGACTCTTGAAACATGAGTCTTTGTATTTGTTTGGTTCAAGACAGGGTTTCTCTGTGTAGTCTGGGCTGTCCTGGCACTCTCTCTGTAGACCAGGATGGCCTCAAACTCACAGATAAGACCTGCCTCTGTCTCTGAAGGTTTGCGCCAACACCACCTGACTAACTCTTTGATTTTTTTTTTAAGATTTATTTCATTTTTTGATGGGTGTGGTGGTCCACACCTTTAATCCCAGCACTTGGGAGGTAGACGCAGGCAGATTTCTGAGAGTTGGAGGCCAACCTGGTCTACAAAGCAAGTTCCAGGACAGCCAAGGCTGTTTGTTACACAGAGAAACCATGCATGTCTCAATAAAACAAAACAAAACATTTTTTAAAATTTTTAATCATGAGGGGTGCCTGTGGAGCCTCGAGGGTTAGATGCACCAGGAACAGGTGGGTATGAGCCATCTGACATGATGCTGGGACTCAACCTCAGGTTGTCTGGGAAAACAGCCTGTGTTCTTAACCACTGAGCTATCTTTCCAGCCCTGAGACATAACGATTGGGTGGATTAGTAATAAGAAGAAGATGGCCAGGGTGGGGGTACGTGAAGCTTTAGAGAGGAAGCTGAGGTTAAACTAAATTCAGGAAGAGTGGTGGAGGCAAGGAAATGGGTTAAGACAAGGATGAAGATGATAGAATACAGAGAATGAAGGTCATGGGCCAATCTCTGGGTGACTGGCAGGCTGCCTCGTCCCCCTAGGCACAATGCCATCCTCGGCTAAGGACAGGAGCTGTCAGGCCGGTCAGGCCCGCCCTCCTGGGCCCTGCTCTGCCACCCTCATGACTCTGCGGATGCTGAGAACCTGAACATGCAAATTTGCATCTCAAGAGCAATCCTTGCAAACTTTCCTAGCCTACTACTTCCTAGCCACTCCCCTACCCTGGAGACTATGCCTCCAGGGGGCTGCTAAAGAAGATGCTGGAAGGAATAAATTGAAACTCAGGGACTTGGAAAACATCATCGCAGGCCCCTTGAGGATGCCAGATCCTAGAGGATTGTGGTAAGAGGCCCAACTGTAACTGTCTAATCCAGTAATAAATAAGATGCATGGGAATGAGGAGATAGGGGCTCATAGGCATCCTTGAGGCCTAGACAGGACAGGGCCTGGGCAACAGACAGAGCATGACTGAGATAAAGAAGAGGATGGGACGACCATGAATAAAGAGAATTAGTCCCCTGAAAAGCTGTCTCCCCAACAATGACTCAGTTCAACAAGTGTCCTCATAATATATCTACATATACACACACACACATACATACATACATACATACATACATACATACATCCTCTCTAATCCACGATCCCTTTGCCCTAAAAACTAGAGTGATCGCTCTGGGTTTCATCCATCTTCAAGCCTAGGGTGGGATTTATGTTCCTGGGGGGGGGCAGATAGAGACAGGTGCAATGAGGACATGAGTGGGACCAGGGCTGGAACTGGGGACTTGGATGGGATTAGGCCTACGGATATGATGGGCACTCCCCGGTTGTGACCCAAACTTGGATACATAACTCTGGGTAGGTGCTCACTGAAAAACTGGTTCTCCTGGACCAGGGGTGGGACCAGCAAACATGAGAGGCCCTGGAATAGATGCACATTTGCAGGGGAGGCTCCTGACACCCACCTACACTAGGACCTAGGTCCTCACTGTTGGGGCACCCCCCGACCTTGCCCCATCCCAAGCCTGAAAGGCTGGTTAACAATCCCTGGGGCCCCACTCCTCTGGGACAGAGAACAAAATTAAATCAAACTCATCTCTTTAAAAGCACAGCATCACCCTTCTCATCAAATCCAAAGACTAAACATGGATGGGGACATGTATGACCCAATATCTTGTTCTGGCCACCTTGGCTTCCTTCCGTCCCTGACAGATGTGCCATTGACTTGTAACTCTTCCCCCAAAACTGTTTGAAGAGTGTTTTGTGTTTGTTTTTGTTTTGTTTTGCTGTCTAGGTCTCATCTCCAGGTCATCACCTCCTTGGGAGACCTTCACTGACCACCACACCTGATGCCTCTGTTCCAGTCACACCAGTATGTGCCATTTGATTGTCACACATTTGCCACCATCTGAGGGAAGTCCACTACTGATGTGTTTTTGTCAGTCTCCATCGCCTGAAAGCAGGAGTCAGCCTGGGGAATTCACAGCTTCTTCCCTGAAGCTGAGAGAGCACAGGAGGGAGACAGAGGGATGAGTCAAGCAGATCCTAAAAAGGCAATTCAGGAAGGGACTTTCCAGGGCTTCTTCCGACACTCATTTCTCTGCCAGTTGGTGTCTGGGGTGGGGAAACTTGTCCAAGTCCATCAGGGAAGAGGCTGGCATGTGTCTTACTGTGACAATTAGCTTTCTGGACTGACGGGAAAGCATGGAGAAGTCCAGCCTGCATGCTGGAAGAACCCCATTAGACAGAGCTGCAAAATGAGGCTAACCCTCTTCTCAGCTTCTCAAATTCAGACGTGTCCAGCGTCAGGGCCCAAGTCCTCTATGACATCAGGTGTGTCTCCCCAATGAATCTCCTCCAAAGCTGACTTTCTGAGAAACCAGATTCCAGCTGATCCACCCTAGTCCTCCCTCTCCTGCTCGGGAGCATTTTTCAGGGTGGGTATGCCTTCTAATAGAGACTTCACACTGCACAAGGAATGCTCTTTGGGGAGATAGCTACTTGTGCAGTGACCTGATCAAGGCCACGGTTAAAGCTGTCTCCATTGTCCTCCCATCATAGCCCAGCTGGCCACAGGAGAGCACCCCCAGAATTTCTTAGTGCTAAAGCAAACCAAAACCTGCTGATTTCAGCTAAATCACTGGGCTCTTCAGACAGACTGTCCCCCAAGCACCTCTGCATGTGCAGTGGCCTGGGGGTTCCACTTTTCCAGAATCAGGAAGAGACAATCCAGTCTTTGGCACAGTTCACGTACATCAGTGCATTCACATACCAGAGCATGTGCACGCATACACACACACACACACACACACACACACACACACACACACACACACATTCCAGTGGGTCAAGGGGTTTGTTTGAATAAGGAGACTGTTCTGGGGTTGGAAGAGAATGGGGAAAGGAAACAGGAAGTACATTCCCCTGACTCAGTGAGACCGTCCTTATTTAAAAACCTCAGTGCAGCTGAAGAATCTTCACTGACTGAAGTTGATAATGGTCTGGGGTGGACCCTATACCATCTACCAAGCCCTTGGCCACAGCAGGCACTGGCAGAGGAGATGGAGTTGTCACAAATTATTCTAACTCTAAAGTTGATTCCACTGTCACCTGCAACACAGGAATAGAGACACAGTCCCTTCTGTCACTGCTCAAAGATGGTTGTCACATTGCAACTCCAGCCAGAGAGAAACCATGACCAGGGTTTGGTCAGACATGGAATCTGACTCAGGTGGCAGAGGAGAGTCAGATGTGATGGATGGGGCATACCTGTGAACCCACATTACAGGGGCACGGATCCCCCTAAGGTACTAGAAGCAAAGAGGACCACACACCAGAGCTTGGGAAGCAGATGCATCATGGTTGAAGGTTTGAGGCCAGCACTGGCTACACAGAAAGACTCTATTGGGGTGGGGAATGCAAATGGCAAGGTAGGCTGGATCTGGGAAGACAGGAAACAGAAGATTGCAGCGGCTGGGAGAGATGCGAACAGCTGATCAAGGGTCACACATCTTTCTATTTTTGTTTATTTATTCTGTTTTTCAAGTCAGGGTTTCTCTGTATAGCCCTGGCTGTGCTGACACTCACTCTATAGACCAGATGGGCCTAGAACCCACAAAGGTGTTGTCTCTCCTATAATGCAGAGGCAGAGAAGCTGGATCATCTCCATGAAGCCTGGAGATGAAAGCACCGCTTCTGCACGTAACTCAGCCCAAAGTTCAGCATGCAACTCCACCCACGAACAAGAGGGCCAGTGATGAGTTTTCCAGAACTGGATTTCAGTAGCACCCCTACTACTACCACACCCAGAACCTGGATTCTGGGGCTTTGCAAAATGCCTCATTCCTCCCTGTTAGTCCTCTGTCCAGCTATTCCTTCCGTTCCTGATGACTCACTCTAGGAGGTAAAGGTAGAAATATGGCCTGGCTGGCCAGCGAGTGAACTGGAAAGGTGCCTGTCTCCAGCCAAGGTGGCCCACAGATTCACTCTTGCTCTTTGCCTCAACACTTCTACACCCCCATCTCTCTCCACCCTATATCATCATCATCATCATCAAAACAAAAGAAATGGGAGCTGAATATGTTAGCTTTTATTGGAGTCTCTGGGCACAAAGACAGAGATGAACAATAGGACTCGAGTGGGCAGGAGGAGAGCTGGAAAAGAGAGCGGCATACACACCCAGGCTAGAGTTCCTGTCTGCAGAAACTCAATTAGACATCCAGGCGAGCTGAGCTGATTCTTTCCCTCCCCTTAAAAGTACTAGGAGCAAAGGGGAGTCCGTGGCAGACCCAGGCACACACCCCTTCCATTCCAGTTTCAGGGCTTGTTCAGAAAAGGAAGCTGGATTTAGGGGTCCTGAGCTTGGAGGAAGGGGAATGATGGATAGATGTAGCACAAGTGAAAGACTGTGGGCTTGAGGGAGATGTGGGAGGAGAACTCAGAAACTGAAGTGAGCATCCTAGTGTGGAAGGAAGATTCTCACATAAGAAGGGCAAGGAAGGGATTCCTTTCCAAGGGGTACATTGTGCATTGACTTTAGCCAGCGGCTCTCACCCTGAACACTGCTGTACGGCTCTCTCACAGCTCAGGGCCCATTTATATAATGTTAGGGTAATCTTGGACCCATAAGCAAAGGAGAAGGTTCAAGATAAGAATAGGGAGGGTGGAAGGGACTGGAAGGCCCTAGAAAGTCGGCCTTTCCCTCCATTGGAACTTCCTTTCTTCTAGAATGGCACGAAGTGGGGCTTAGATAGAGACACTGTTCTCGATGAGGGGAGGGTCCAAGTAGGCGTAGGGTAGTGCCAGGCTCTCGTTGCGTTCCCTGATGTCCCTTGAGATCTGTGCCAGGCAGTTCTGAAAGGCTGCGATGCTTTTCTGTGGGGCCTCCTCTGTGAAGTGTTCATCTGGGTAGGTGCCCAGAGGCCTCTGGGAGAAAATAGGTCATGAGGTTAGGAAGATGTTCACAATGAGATTAGACATTAATGAACATTCTCATGTCAACAAATAAAGTCAACATGTCATCTAAAGACCCAAGTCAGCTACCACCATGGAGAACAGGAGCACTTCAAATCACAGCCCTGACCACCTTCACTGCAGTGTCCCTCAGAATAGCCCCCTCAGGTACCTGAGGGGAAAAGGCTCCCATAGGCTCATATATCTGAGTGTTTGGCCCCAGCTGATGGACTGTTTGGGAAGGATTTGGAGGTGTGTCACTGGGGTGGGTCTTAAGGTTTCAAAAGCTCACAACATTCCCAATTTAAAACACCTTGAACTGCCAGGTGTGGTGGCACACACCTGCACTAGGGCAGAGGCAGACACATCTCTGTGAGTTTGAGGCCAGCCTGATCTACAGAGTGAGTTCAGGACAGCCAGAGCTACAGAATGAGACCCCGTCTCAAACAAACAAACAAACAAACAAACAAACAAACATCTTGTGTGTCAGATGGAAGACCTCAGCTACTTACAGCTCCAGAACCATGCCTGCCTGCCTCCCGGCATGACAATCATGAACTCTAACCCCCTGGACCATACCATCCCAATTCAATGTTTTCTTTTATAATTTGACATGGTCATGGTATTTTGTCACAGCAATATAAAAGTAAATAAGTTACCCACCCAGCCCCGGAAACCTGGAAAGTTCTGAGTGTAGACTGTGACTTGGACCCTGGCCTACCTAGTTGGAGTGCTCCCCCTGCTGGCAACCCTCTTCCTGTAACTTTGACTCTGAAAGTGGATTCCCCGGACTCAAAGGGGAAGATTGAAGAAGTTTGAAGCCCAGCCCCTCCCCACCTCCAGTGCCCGATCCACTCTTTAAACCCAAAGAACACAATCACATTCACCATTCAAGAGAAGTTAGCAAACATATTCCAGGTATAAGAATATATCTGTCACCACATAAGTTCACTGAATCCAACCCCTGGGGACAACCAGCATCCTGGTTCTGAGGTCTTTACAATTGCCTGACATTATGAAACCTTTGCCACATATGTGGTCACTATCACCATAATATGGTCACACTTTGCAATGTGACCCACCTCAATCAAGGAATCTCACAGAGAACTTCAATCATTGCCAACCTGTGTATAGGATTGTTCTCCCTCGACCAATGTGGTACCACAGGCCACAGTCAAAATGCACGGGTCCAGTTCCCTACCCTTCATACCACACCAGTGCTACTGATACCTCAACCTTTCTTGTTCTCATTTGATTGCATTGTTGAAGGCCTTCAGGCTACTGCTAAATAGCAGCAGTAATAGTGGGCATTATTTTCTTGTCCCTGATTTTCTTTTCTTCCCGCCCCCACCAGATAGGGTAGCCCTGGTTGTCCTGGAACTCAGTCTGTAGACCAGGCTGGCCTTGAACTCAGAGATGCACTTGCTTCTGGCCTCTGAGTACTGAGATTAGAGACATGCACCACCATTGCCCAGTTCTTGTCCCTGTTTTTAAAAAGACATCTATTTTTTTTTCATCATAAATACTGTGGGTTTTGTTTTGTTTTGTTTAGATAAGCTTCAGTGCTGGGCAGTGGTGGCTCACAACTTTAATCCCAGCACTTGGGAGGCAGAGACAGGCAGATCTCTGTGACTTTGAGGCCAGCCTGGTCTACAAAGCAAGTTCCAGGAGATCCAGGGCTGTTACATAGAAAAACTTTGCCTAGAAAAACAAAACAAAACAAACAATATGCTTCCTTCATAGGGGCTACATTTGAAACAGCTTTTATTAGTAATGGCTGTTTGCACTAATCAAACCCTTGTTCAACCTATGCCGAGCTAATTATATGCTATGCTTCGGTATTGATGGAACAAACGATATCATGAAATTTCATAAGGTGAGCCAACCTTTCATTCTTAGAATAAACTGGACCTTGCCATGGCACATTATTGTTTACTGCACAGTACTTGCCTTTATTGGCTGATATAGTTTTAAGATTGTTGGAGCTAAGTGGAGGAGTTTATAATTTCATTTTCTTAATTACAGCTGACATGTAAGTATTTTATGTGAGCCATCACAACCACACAACAACCCTTAAGACAGCCTCTTTTATCAGGCCTGCTTTATAGATAAGGAAATTGAGACTTAGTGTGGCCAAATTAGAGAGGTCACAGAGATGTTAAGTGTGAACTCGGGACTGGAGCCCTCTTTAATGAGATCCACTCCCCCACCCCCCACTCTTAAGGTCACTTGGCCTCTGTTAATTGGAGAATCAGACTCCCATAACTGAGGAAGAGTTTGCCTTTTCCTGCACTTTCCAGAAGTTTGAAAGACAAAGAAACTGGGCTTGGTTTTGTTTTGCTTGCTTTTGATCCCAGATTTGAGTGACTCTTCTGAGAGTACCAGCCTGAGCCGCCACATCTACCCCTTAAGTATGTTTTGCGCCTCCTCTAATATGTCAGTTGTTTGTGTTCTCTTAGAAAATCATTCCTTTCATCCAGGTTTCCAATTTTGTGTCCATGAAACTGTAAGCAGTATAGTCTTACAGTGTTAAAACTTTCTCTGTATGATTTCCCTTTCCTATTCCCAGTATCTGTATTCTTTCCTTTTTTCTATTTTCCCCCCTTTATTAGAATTCTTGGGCTGGAAAGATGGTGCAGCTGCTGAAAGCTAGGCTGGCAACCAAAATGTTAAGAATTGTTTATAATTTCTTTATAGTATTAGTCCTTTTTTTTCAGGGACACATCCTGTAGCTCAGGTTGGCCTAGGAGTCACTGTCTAGCCTAGGCTAGCTTTAAACTTGCAGCAATCCTCCTGCTTTAGCCTCTGGACTTACAGGTATGAGCCACCACACCTGATTTATTATTGGCTTTAAAACCAAACCAAACCAAACAAACAAACAAATAAGACAGGAATGGGCTCAAGGGTTAAGACTATAACTGCCGTTGCAAAGGACCTGGGTTTGGTTTCCACCACCCATATTCGGCAGCTTACAATCACCTGTCACTCCAATCCAGAGGATCTGGCACCTTCTTCTGGATTCTTTGGGCACCTACACTCACATGTACATGTACCCACACCCTTACACACATACTACAATGAAATACATTATATTTTTAAAAGTACAGCATGGTGGTGCGCTCCTTCAATCCTAGCACTGTGGAGGCAGAGGCAGAAGGATCTTTGTGAGTTCAAGGTCAGTCTGGTCTACAAAGTGAGTGACAGGACAGCCATAACTACATAGAGACCTGACTCAAGAAAAAGAAATACAACTTTATGTTTTATTTATTACACTGATTCCTAATTTCTAAAACTATATAGTATAATCAGGAAGAGAGCAGAACACAGCAAAATGACAGACTAAATTCAAAGCCATCCAGTACTTGCTTTGTGAGCTAAGCAAATTGCTTCATTTCTGAACCTCAATTTTCTCCCCTAACAATGTTCACCAGCACTATGCTAGTATCTTAAATATAGCAACTTAATTGCTTTATATTATTTTATTCATATATTTAGAGACAGGGTTTCTCTACATATCCCTGGCTGTCTGGAACTAGCTCTGTAGACCAGGCTGGCCTGAAACTCAGAGATCTGCCTGCTGGGATTAAAGGTGTGCACCCTCATGCCTTTTGTATTTTAAGATACTATACTTTATATCTGGTTCAGTGATTGAGATCTGGACCTAGGTGATTGACAGCTACTATTATTGTGTTATCAATTTCTCTGGCTTATGAGGATGGGGCCTCCTAATGGCAATCCTCTGGTTCACTCTTTCCTTGGGAACAGAAGGAGGTAGGGTCTAAGGATAAGTTCTTGTGGTCCTCAGAGTAGAAGATGTAAGTTAAAACTGACAAGGGAAGTGTCAAAGTAGATGGGCCAGTAGATAGAGGGGCTTGATGCTAAGCAGGATGACTTGACTTTGCTTTCCTGGACCCATGTGGTAGGAAATCTCTGACTCCCCAAAGTTGTCCTCTGACCTCTACACATGTGCACCCCATTTCACAATAAATAAATACATAAATGTAATTTTAAAAAACTTGCTAGGGTTTCTCTGTGTAGCCCCAGCTGTCCTGGAATTAGCTCTTGTAGACCAGACTGGCCTTGAACTCAGACATCTGCCTGCCTCTGCCTCCTAAGTGCTGGGATTAAAGGTGTGTGCCACCACTGTTCAGATGAAAATAACCATTTTGAAAAGATTAATTTGTGCTTATTTTATATGTATGAGTCTTTTACCTACATGTGTGTATGTATAGACCACAAGAATGTTTGGTGCCAGCCAGGCAGTGGTGACAGGCAGATCTCTGTGAGTTCAAGACCAGCCTGGTCTACAAGAGCTGGTTCCAGGACAGCCTCCAATGCCACAGAGAAACCCTGTCTCAAAAAAAAAAAATGTTTGGTGCCCACAGAGGTCAAGAAGGGCACTGGAGTCCCTGGAACTGGAGTTAGAGGCGGTTGTCAGCTTCTTCGTGGGTGCTGGAGACCAAACCTGAGTCCTCTGGGAGCAGAAAAGATTCTAACTACTGAGATATTTCTCCCACTCCTCAAAAAAGTAAATTAAAAAGACAGGAATTGTGGTATACAGCTTTAATCCCAGCACTTGGGATGCAGAGGCAGGAGGATCTCTGTAAATTAGAGGCCAGCCTGGATTACTTAGTGAGCTCCAGGACAGCCAGGACTATATAAAGAGACTCTGTCTCAAAAAGAAAGAGAGAGAGAGAGAGAGAGAGAGAGAGAGAGAGAGAGAGAGAGAGAGAGAAAGAAACAAACAAACAACAACAACAACAAAACCTGCCACATTTCTAATACCAAACAAAGCAAACAAAGCCAACCATGAGAAATGAGGGAATTCACAGGTGATGTGTGACCCTGGCTTGGAGGCAAGATCAAGAAGGCAGAGTGTCATGATGGGACAAGGTAACGTGTGAATAGTCATGATGGTAACCGATGATTCAATGGCTGCTCACTGTAGCCTAAAGTCCTTAGCTGCCTCATCTCTCTCCAGACCTGTCCCACTCAGCCACTGACACAGCCACAGGAACACCCTTGCTGAAACGAATTAAGTCTTGTCACTTCTAGTTTAAAAGGCTAGAGTGGCCTCATTGTCCTCTGAATAAATACTATGCAAAGTCCTACCTAACTCCTCACCCTGCCCTGTCATGTCACTTCCCTGAACCTCAGTGATCATAAGAACACATTAGACTCTCCCTTCCACTCCTGGGTGTCCCTCCCTTTGCCTAGAAACCAATGTTGGCCCTCCTCTGTCTGCTAAATTCCTACTTGCTCCACAGGTTTCAGCTTGTATGTCACCTACTCCATGAAGTCTGCTTGGGTTCTCCCATGTAGGTTTCACAAGGCTCTACCCTTGCCTCCATGCCAGTACTATACCAATATGCATTGTGTCCCACCAGTGCCTGGCAGACCTGGAGTGCTCAGAAGTGATTGAATGGAGGATTAATATACGAGCACTTCCAACAATACTCTGATGTCCCTCTTCATTCGCCTGTAGGCTACATGAAGACATAAAGAAGGTGGTTGTGGGGGGTGGAGTCTCATTCAACTTTATATACCTAGTATCAAGTACTATGCGGACTTGTGGGAGGAACCCCATGTTTAATGCTTGGGTGAATTAACCAGTGGTTGGTGGATGAATGTATGACTGAATAGATGGGTGGATGGATAGATGGATGGGTGGGTGGGTGGATGGATGGATGGATGGGTGGATAGATGACTTATAAATTACATAGAAGTCCTAACCCACATACTAAAGTGGCATTTGCTTCTATGTGTGTTTTTGGAAATTAAGTATCATTTCCTGTGAAGACAAAAAGACTCTCAAGGTATCTGAGCAGCAGACATAAATCCCAGTGGTCAGCCTTCAACCTTCCTCCTCCAGAGCATGGCACACCTAAGCCCTGCAATTCCCAACGTCCGCCCCACATCTCCATGCATGCACCTGGTCCTTGGGCTCCTGGCTGACCAACCAGAAGAGGAGAAGGTTGCTACAGGTGGTGTTCACTTCTGGGAGGGTGTCTAGGTAGCTCTTCATCGTTGTGTTCCCCTTGGTCTGAGGTGGGGGCTGCCTCATAGATGATGGGGCATTGGGCATCCAGGCCCCAAAGTCATGCTGTGGAGAGACCCCCGACATTCCAGTTAGATGAGTGTAAGCATCCTATCATTCCTGCTCCTAACTCCACCATCCCAGATCTCAAAGTTTAGAAGTGAGGAGACTATGGAAGGTTCCAGAAGTGGGCCCCAAGCTCAGCTCACCCCTTGTTGTTCTCCACCCAGTGTTCCAAGACTGAGTAGAATGAGTCACCATGAAGGGAGGAGAAGCCAGAGAGGAGGTAATCCTAGACAAAGGCCTTGGGCTGGCATGCCTGGAAGCAACTTGATGTTCTGTGTAGCCAGTTCTTGCCAAGGCCAAGTTCTGTTCCCGATGTAGGCTCTCCAGAGTGGCCATTGTAACTCTGGCTGCAGCTCCACCCAGCCACCACTCAGGATTAGCCCTTCACTCCACCCAGTCACCACTCCAACCCCAATGGCAACCATAATCCCACCCCAACCCTGACCCACCCATTAGCTCAACCGGAACTCTGACCTCAAGTCCATTGCCAAGCCTAATCCTCCTTTGGAACCTAACACCTTGGGTGGCCCAGGGCCCCTAGGCTTGCTCTCCCTAGCCTTACCTGCCCACTATTCACTGCAGCGTGCTGGGCGGAGCAGTTAAAGATGATTGCAGTGAGATACTTCACGAGCTCTCCTGGAGTGCACAGCCGGCTTGGGAAGCCTGGGTGTGGGGAGGGAAGCAGAGGGTGTGGATATGTAGGGGAGGAGCTGAATTCCTGAGGGTTCTCAAGGCAGGGGCTCTCCACTAGGGGAGAGTGAAGGACTACAACTGTCTTTAGACTAAAATTAGCAGAGGGATTTACCACCAAGGGCTTTGGTCTCTGAAGGGGATCAGGATAGGAGCTGGTTGATGGAGTAGAAAATGATGGAAAACTGAGCTCCGGACAGAGCCTAGCACCAAGCTGCCTCTCTCTGACCTGGAAGGCACTTCCTTCCATCTCTAGCCCGTACTAGACCTTAATGATTTAGTTCTACTCCTGTTACCA
The DNA here is from genome assembly GCF_943737965.1 of Phodopus roborovskii. Taxonomy (NCBI): domain Eukaryota; kingdom Metazoa; phylum Chordata; class Mammalia; order Rodentia; family Cricetidae; genus Phodopus; species Phodopus roborovskii. Next base: position 12,291,973 of record NW_026126407.1, read on the forward strand.
ATATCCGCCCAAGACACCACCAGCGAACCATCCTCGGCCTGGCTTAGTGGAGACAATTGACCAAAGTGTGCTACTGAAAAGTACATGGTGAGAAGGGCACAAAGGAAGATTGAAGGAAAATCTGGATCCTAGGGAAGGTGCACAGAATAGAAATGGCAGCTGAGCAGCTGGAGCCGTATCATCCCAGGAAAAGAAGCAGCCCAGGAAAAAAAGGAAGTTGACAGAGGCTGAGTGCAGAGGTCTGTACCTGTAGTCCCAGATTTTTGGGAAGTTGAGGCAGGACTGCTTGAACCTCACATATATGCCATAGTGCTCATGCCTTTACTCACACGTATGTATCATACACATGTACATACAAAATAAATAAATGTAATAAAAATAAAACATAAATAGAACGATTTTTAAAAACCATTTAAAAAGATAAACAGAAGGGCTGGGGCCATGGCTTTATGGGGAAAATGTTTTTTTTTTTTTTTCTTTTAATGTCTGAGCCCCAGCACAGCATAAACCCAGTATTGGTAGCACAAGGCTGCAATCCCAGCATTCAAGAGTGGATGCAGGAAGACCAGTTCAAGCTTATCCTTGGCTACTTATCCAGCTTCAGGTCAACTTGAGAGATATGAGACCATGTCTCAAAATAAATAGGTCAATAAATAAGTGAATGACAGAGGAGAACATGGCCAGGCTGTGCTCAGTCCTCTGACAGACCTCATCCAAGACCATGGTTTCACTCGCTCACTCTGATGGATGACATCAAAGACAAGGTTGACAAAACAAGATAGGAGAGTTGAACCAGGAACCCAACTTGAGTCTTAAGTAGAAAACAAACACTCCAGATGGAAGAGCATGGATTTTGACAGTATCTCTGTGTCTGTTGTGTGTGTGTGTGTGTGTGTGTGTGTGTGTGTGCGCGCGCGCGTGTGTGAGTGAGTGAGTTTGTGTGTAACTGATCCCTCTCAGAGGCTTGACAACTGCACTTTTTGTTTTGTTTTGTTTTTGTTTTTATTTTTCAAGACAGAGTTTCCCTATGTAACAGCCCAGGCGTAACAGCCCAGGCTGGCCTGGAACTCCTGTAGGCCAGGCAGACCTTGAACTAGATCTGCCTGCCTCTGGAGTGCTGGGATTAAAGGCTCAAGCTACCACTACCCAGCTTTTGTTTTGTTTTGTTTTTAATACAAGGTCTCTATGTAGCCCTAGATGTCCTGGAACTCACTCTGTAGACCAGACTGGCCTCAAACTCAGAGATCCACCTGCCTCTGCCTCCCGAGTGCTGGGATATGTGATGTACACCAGCATGCCTAGCAATATTTTTTCAAATAATTCTTTATTTTGTGCACATTGGTGTGAAGATGTCAGACTCCCCTGGAAATGGAGTTACAGCCAGCCAGCTAGCCATGTGGGTGCTGGGAATTGAACCCAGGTCCTCTGGAAGAGCTGCCAGTGCTCTTTACCACTGAGCCACCTCTCCAGCCCCACATAGTCATTATCCAGTTGCTCAGATCAAAATCTGTGCTCTCACACCTCTTCCTATCTCACATTGCAGGCATCAGCAAAGACTCCCAGGAGCCCATCTGTCCTGACCACCATGCTTTCCAGTCGCCACCATCTCTCCTATCACTTCCAGCTTTTTCCTTTGTGGGGCTAAATCAGGCCCTAAATGAGATCCCCACCACAGACCCCCACACACACACACACACATCAGATGATGCCACCTATCACTAGAACTTTCTAAAGAGTTCCCCTGTCACTCACTTTACCTGTTCCTTCTTTCTTCCCTTTAGCTATTTTATTCTGGCTACATAGTCTTTGTGATATCCCTCAAACACTGCTATACCCAGACCCCAGGGCCTTTGCACTTACCATACTATTACCTGAGTGTTCTCATCCCAGTAATCTACACAACCAGTATCTCCACTCAAGGGTTGTGTATCCCCTTCAGATCTCCACTCAAGCTCTAGCTCCACAGACAGCCTTTCTTTGGCTGTCTATATGAAATGTTCTCCTTGATGAATTTCTGGTTCCTTCCTAACATTCATAGCCATCTGACATCTTTGTTGACCATCTCTATCTTCTCCCAAAGCATGGGAAGCTCCATTAAGAACATTTTGCCAGGCAGTGGTGGTGCACGCCTTTAACCCCAGCACTCAGACAGCAGAAGCAGGAGTATTTCTGTGAATTTGAGGCCAGCCTGCTCTACAAAGTGAGTTCCAAGGCAACCAGGGCTACACTGAGAAACCTTGTCTTGGGGACAAAAAAAAGAGTTTTGTCTGTTCACAGATAAACCCCAGCATCTAGAACGATACTTAATAAATATTAAGAGCCCTGTAATTATTGGTTGAGTAAAGTAAGTAGATGAGATAGTCAGAAATAGGAGTGGCAAGGCATGGGATAAGGTGGGTGAGGGGACTTGGAGGGAACCTGATTGAAATTAAGGTTGTGGTAGGGCAGGGGGCATGGATTTTTTCAGTGTTTTTGAGTACTGCCAGGGAAGTGACCCTGCAGGCTTAACAAGGGGAGACTGGTGGGGAAGCAGCTGGCACAATGCAGAATCATTGATATGCAACTAGGGTGCTGATGATGGGAAACCATGCAGGCAATAAGAGATTAACCATCAGGCTGGGTCCAGGAAGACAGAAGAATGGAACATGAGCCAAAGAGTGCTCAGAGGTCTAGAACCAGGCTTAGGGACAGAAGACCAGGACTGGTCTGGCATCAGCCCAGAGTGGGTAGGGATTCCCTGAACTTTCCATCATAGTTGATCATCTAAGCCTGGAAGTTGTGAGTAAAGAAGTAAGGTGTGAGTCAAACTGCCATAGTGTTTATTCCCCTGACCCTGGAATATGGAAGCCAAAGTCCCTGGCAGTTTTACTAATATGGTAACCTTTATATTAAAATACAGAGTAAGTTTGTACTGATTGGAAGAACTGTTGTCAATCAAAGGATGCTGTAGTATAGATAGACTCATAGACAAGTTTAATGCAGTGGGGAACTGACCCAACAATAATTAAATCTCAATTTGAGTCTTACATGGGAAACAAATATGCCAGGGACATGAAGCAGCCAGGATTCTGATTAACAGTGAATTTTCAAAACACAGGGAAAGGTCACCCTTTAAAATGCCCGAGAGAGATCTGGCTGTCATCACCTTAACCTAGAAATCATTCCGGCTTTGTTAATGTCGAGACAAGCTGATATCGGGTGTCTCTTGTATGTTGCAAAGCACGGGACACAGCATCACCTGAGAGACATTCTTGCCAAAAAATGTGCAACCTATACACATTCCTTCCCGTTTATAGAAACCACAAGACAGGAACAAGGTGGGTCACCTATGAGAGAGCAATTAGATAAATTCAAAGGTGACACATGGTTCAGCATGAGCCTGGCCTTTTCCATAACTCCATATTATGTAACTATAAAAAGCAGGAAACCATGTGTGGTGGTGCATGCCTTTAGTCCTAACACTAGGGTGGAAAGGCAGGCAGATCTCTGAGAGTTTGAGGCCAACCTGGTCTGCATACAGAGATCCAGGCCAGTATGGACTAGTGGGACCTTGTCATAAAAAAAAAAAAAAAAAAAAAAAAAAAAAAAAAATTGAAGCAAACCACAAAATGCTGCTTTAAATTAAAATAATCTTTAAAGTTTAAATAAAAGATGGTCCCTGGTTAGTTCCTATCTCAATTAGATCAATGTAGGAAAACAGGGCAAAGTAGGGAAATGAGGACATGCGGTAAATGTGAGGGTGACACTGATGAGCACCGACAATTTTCTTACGTGTAGGGCTAAGCATATATAACCCGGTGGCACAACACTTGTCTGCCATGTTGGAATCCCTGGGTTTGAACCCTAGAACTACAAAAAGTTATCAAAATGGGACTATTGGCCAGGTGTGGTGGCACACGCCTTTAATCTCAGTACTCATAGAGCACAGAGGCAGGCAGATCTTTGTAAATTGAAAGCCTGGGCTAGCCTGATCTATGTATGGAGTTCCAGGATGGTTAGAGCTACTCAGTGAGATGCTGTCTAAATCAAAGAAACTCCAGAAATAGAAGCAACAGATTAATGAAATATGGCAAAATATTGTAGAATCTGGTAGTCAGGTAAAGGAGTGTTCACCAAGGTGTACTCTACTGTCCTATGTTTGGAAAATGTCTAAAAAAACCAAAAAGTATAAAGTCCCTTCTGGATAGGACTACAATATCTGTTCTATTTGGAGGTGACTTGAAACTACCGTCTTCCTTGGATCTCCCCAGATAGAACAGAAGCCATCAGTTGGCTGAAAGCTACATCCTTACTAAGACAACTCAGGCCAGGGTAAAGGCAGTTGGTGCATGGACATTTGAGCCAATTTAATACAATACAGACAAAAGGCTCAGTGGGTAAAAGCATTCAGTGCCTAACCTGATGCCCTGAGTTCAATCCCTGGGACCCATGCAGTGGAAAGAGAAAATTAATTAAGTTATCCATACATGAACTGTTGTGTACCCTACACACAAAACAAACAAACAAAATGTAGTCAAAAGATAAAAAGTTTAAAAAAAACCCAGCTGGTCATGGTGGCACAGGCCTTTAATCCTAGCACTCAAGAGGTAGAGGCAGACCCGAGCTCTGTGAGTTTGAAGTCAGCCTAGTTCGATGCCAGTAAGAACTTATAGTGAGACCCTGTCTCAAAACAGAGAGAGAGAGAGAGAGAGAGAGAGAGAGAGAGAGAGAGAGAGAGAGAGAGAGAGAAAGAAGAGAGAGAGAGATCAAGCTTTGGAAAAGGTGAGGTTAGATTTCTGAACCTGGAAATCTACCATGGAGGAGCACCAAAGAAAGTTTCCTTCCATTGGGATGTGTAGAAAAGCATCTCAGCCAGGATGGATGTCCAAGAGTTAGGACCATGGGGGAGCAAGAGGTCTCATCTTCCCTGGGACTGAGAATACTCAGGGAGAAAGGGTGGTGTGGGACATGTGCTTTGCACTGCGTCTAAGGAAGGAAGCTGAGAGGAAGATGCCAGAAGATGGAGAAGTTCTGTGGCTTAGCATGAGTGAGGCCTCGGGGTTCAAATCCCAGCGCCGCATTAAATGCACTTTAATAGTATGGATTTCGGTATAAGAAAAGATTGATGGAGGAGAGGTAGGGGAGGATGAGAATTGGATCAGCGAGAGCTTGTGAGTGGTGTGGCTGAAGACAAAGAGGGATACCTGAATTCTCCCGGCTGAGGAACGCCTGAGCAAAAATCTCACCCACCCAGGCCTGCAGCTCAGAGTCCTGCTGCACCGATGCATCGTTGGGATAGTAGTAGCTCACGATCTCTGAGACAAACCTGCAAGAAAAAAAATAATATATATGCATATATAATGCATATATATATATATATATATATATATATATATATATTAATGCTGGTGCCCCTGGAGTGAGCATGGTCCTAGGCCAGACACTGAGGCCGCTGACGTTCAGGGAGGGCAGAAGCAGGTGGCCAGAGTCTACGGCTAGGAGTCTCCAAAGAGAGCTGAGTTCAGTGGGATCCCCAGATCCAGCTGGAACCACTGCCTAGGCTCTTCTTCAGTGTCCCCCTAAATCAAGGAAGTTTCGGGGTCTCCTCTCTGGGAGGTAATGAAGAGGAGAGTCTACATTGTTCGGTTCCCTCTGGGTTCAGCACCCACGAGGAAGCAGCCGTGCCTGCCTCGACAGGCCCTGATCCTCCGATGCCCACGGACAAGGTGCCCCTTCCCTTCCCCCAGTGTTGCTCACAGTCGCCTGCTATCGCACAGGGAACCTGTTTGCCAGTTCCTACTCTTGAGTTTCTTCTGCTGGGTGGGAGAACACCTAAAGACTCAGGCCTCAAGAGCTCCAGCTGACATGGGTACAGGAGCCCACGCTGACCCCTGGACCCGGAGACCTTGATGGCTGGAAGGACCTGAGGGTCCCCACACCTCTCAATAGCCGCCCAAATCCTCAGGCCATCGTCCCGGTAGTGATAGTTGGGGATGTTCAGGACACCGCGAGCCCGAAGGCTATCCGGAAGGCAAAAGTCCGTGTAGGTGAAGTGGGCCAGCCCCGTGCTCATGAGGTAGATGAGGCCGCGCCTACCGATGGATGTGACCTGGGGACACAGCACACAGCTGGACTTCCCAAGCTGGCTCGCACCCCACCCACAGTGCCTGGAGACCAGCTGGGACTAAAGGCTCAGCGCAGGGAGGGGCGTACGCGATTTATCAAGCAGTTAAGGACCATGGGCCTGCCTAAGGTAGGCTTCGCGGACTGAGTACTGAAGACCTTGAGGAATTGATAACTGCAAGAATGACAACACAGGAGAGATGAGATCTCAAGGATCAGCTGGGAGCCGTGCTGACCTAAGGTCGACTTGCCCATTGAACCTACTTTTGAGGGTGTGTAGCCCACGGATGGGATTGGCCAGCTGGGTCAAGGCCTAGGGGAGGGGCAAACAGAAGACTTGCAAAGAGGCGTAGTTTTTGGGAAGAGGCAGGAGAGGATTGATTACACAAGAGTCTTGGGAGCAAGAGCAAAACTTGTGGGCAGGGCAAAGCATACTTAGGGGCGGGGCCTTATGGTCGTGGCGGGGAGGCTGCACCTTGTCCACGAGGCCTTCTGGGTTGAGCAGCGTGGCCCTTGCGATGGTGTTCACCTGCAGCGTGTAGCGAGTGTGGGGAAGCAGGAGCTGCGAGAGGAACGAGGTCTAGTGAACCCAAGGTCAGGGAAGGCCTTCAGGCTCCACCCTCATAGTCCCTGGGTCCTGCCGACCTTGTAGACTGGATGACAGAGAGGCAGCTGTCGCAGTGTGGCCATGGAAAAGGCCTCGCACAGCAAATGCGTGCACAGAAAGTGCGTGTTGTTCTCGTGCACCAAGAACTCAGAGTTGCGCACCCACGTCTTGGCCAACAGCCAGTCCAGCTCGCAGTCAGTGGGCAGGAAGATGGGGCTCTCTGGCCCTGGTGTCTGGCTGAGCTGTGTGCAAGAGTAGTAAGAGGCTCAAGCCTAGTAGCCTGAGGCTCCACTCCCTAAAGTCTCGCCCCCAGGCTCACCTGGATGGCCAATGGCAGTAGCACCCCCTGTGGGTTGAGCCACAACAGGCAGAGTGGAGCTGCTACGTACTGTTGGCGACCGTTTAGGCAATGGACAGGGGCCTCCGCCAGGATCCAGTAGTCCGCTAGAAAAATATGCCCCCTCTACAGAAGGTACACAAAGATTTAACAAGCCCTCTGCCCTCCCGCCCCCACCCACGTGTCCCTCTTTTCTCTCTGTTCTCTGCAACAAGGAGGAGCGGAGGTCCCCAGCTCGAGATTCAGCAATTCTTGCTGCCTGCTCTAATGGGCAAAGCTCGGCACCGCACCCTTCCCTGAATGTCCGGAATGAGGTCTAGGTGAGTCTGTCATTGTGTCATCCCTCACCCGGCCTCTGGGCTTGGACAAGCCAGCTTCCTCTGCTCCTCCCCCAATTACTTGTCCATCCTACTCCCTCAGCTCAGAAGGCATCGCCTCCTGAAATCTGACCTCAGTGTATCTAACAACAGGAAAATCAATACACAATGAGTTTGTCAACCACGGCCCCAACTTCGGAGAATGTCTGAGGGCTTGGCTGTCACAGAGACTAGGTTGTCATCTATTCCAATCCTCAGAGTTCCTCGTTCTTTGTAATCGTTCCTGCTACACCTGCCAATCTTGTGGCTGACCAGTCCTAAAGCAGCCGTCTTTAGCTCCAACCCTTGGAATCTCTGAGACCCTAAAAGAGGCCTCAAACGATCCCAAGACCCGCCTGGCTCTCCTCCATTCTGCCTCTACCCACCACATACAACCCTGGTCCATAATGGCAACCCATCTGCCTCCCTCCTATCAGGTCCACTGCCAAGGCCCTCACCCACCTCTAGCTCTGTTTGTAGGCAGGTGTCTGGTCCCAGCAAAGATGCCACCATGTCATTGGTGACAGGCAGCTTGCTGGGCAAGCTGGAGAGGCAATGGAGCATGACAGGATTGACACCATTCAAGTACTGGTACCCAAAGAAGCTGTCCTCACACCAGTGCTCTGTGACGTACTCTGGGGGGGGGGGGGCAAGAGAGGGAACCAGTAGGTCTGGAAACTACTTTCCAAACTTTGGTCCTGCCCAGCCCTTGCTCCTCATTATGGCTTCAGTTTTCCTCCCAGCAACAGTACAAGGTGGAAATAACTACATTTTCAGTTGAATGCTGGACACTGAGAGCCAGTAAGGCAGTGTGGCTTGCCTGCTCAAGTGGAAGTTCTGGGATTAGACTCCAGTTCTCTCTGACCCCGAATCCCAGAACATCTGGTGATAGGAGTATGGAAAGGAGTCACATGGCCCTGATTAAAATCAGGACCTCTTAAATGACCATGAGTAGCTTCTGGGTAAGTAGAGTTTTTCTACATCCTCTGAGGAGGTTCCTGGGCTCCTGAGGGAAATCTGAAAGATGCTACTGGTGAAGCCAGGAGCCCATCCCATTGGAATCCAGCAGCTGGCATGAACACCTAAAAGGCAGGCACCCATTGCCTGGCCCTGCTCACCTGAAGTGAAGGTCTTGTGGCACCAGAAGATGTTCCGGATGTCATCCAGCTTCTTCCAGGAACCCTTGCGGTCTAGCAGACCTCGAATCTTCATGCCCAAGGATCTGAGGGACAGAAGAAGGTGAGAGGTGGGGGTAGAGACCAGCAGGAGTCACTGTGCCCCAGCCTGGAGAGAATCAGTAGGGCCATTTACCAATTATAAGTGCCTAACAACCCACACAAGAGACAAGCCTAGCATTCAAGTGAAGCCCTACACTGTACTCCAGGGTCTTGTTTCAAGCACATCCACCCGTCAGAGGAAGGAGTGCATGTGTGAACAAAAGCGGTACCACCCTCACTGGTGTTTTGACACGCTTCCTTTAAACTTCTAAAATTTTGTAGACCTTCCATGACTCCTTTCTCCTATAAGATGAAGTCCCACTTCCAAGCCTGGGTGGGTCACGATGTTTCCCTCCAGCAACTCCCTATAGCCTTAGCAGTGTTTTCTCCCAACCCTTCCATGCACTAGGTAAAAACCAAGCAAAGCCTGTTTTCCAAACATAATCAATATCGTGATTTGTTCACTCCTGGACTGGTGAAAGTGGAGTTGACAAGCTGGAGAGTGTGTGTCTTCATCTTGTAGATGTCTGTACCATCTGGTTTTTATGTTTCACCCATGAGCATCAGGGAGAGAAAATATCGAAACAAGGTTGACTTTTCATCCTTCTAGGGCTTCACTCAAGCTGGGTCTCTGCTGGAAAGCTATCTCCTAATACTATAGATCAGTCTGGTCTTCTAGGTGCGATGCAGCAGCCAGTTCCTGTATGAAGCCTTGCCTGACTTCCCCTAAAACCCATGCCTTGGAACATTCACAATTCCTTCCCATTCTACTGCACGCTCCTTAGGAAAAGGACTTGGCTCTATGTATCTCACCATGCCCATCTCCTCATAAGCACACACCAAATGGGCTCAACTAAAGGGAAGGGGATGGAGCTCAGAACAGGAGGTCTGTAGCAAGAGGTCACTAGGACAGTCAGCTGTGCAATGATGCTAAGGAAGGCAGGGTGTAAGGGTGGATTAATGACCTACAGACCCAAGGTCAAGGGCATCCGCATTTCCTTAAGTGCTTGCTCTCTTACTGCACAAACATTTGCTGAGAACTTTCCAGAAGACCAAACAAACGAGGCAGAATTGATACTACTGGCAAAGCCTATAGAGTCCCGGCTACTCATCTGGCTAAGGCAGGAGGATTACATGTTCAAGGCCTGCCTGAGCTACAGAGAAAAACTGGAAGAACACAGCCATGAAGGCAGAGGAGGCAAATAAACAAAACGACACTTTCCCTTTTCAAGGGCCTGCCACAAATGCCCTTCACAATATACCTTGAAACCACCCTTCGTGTAACTACCCCTAAATTTATTCCAGGCTGCTAAAAACAGCCCCCCCTTCCCTCTGACCTTACTCAGAACCCCCATCTGGTGACCCATTCCAGCTTAGACCTTCACATCTTTCTCAGACTCAACTTGGGGCTTCTCTCTCTTCCCAGATGCCCCATGCTTCTGCCTGGTAATGTATCTTCGTCCTGAAATCTGAGCTCCCCGAACCGTCCATCACAGGCAATCCTTTGCCTACCTACACCTTCTTTCACTTGTCTTTTTTTTTTTTTTTTTTTTTTTTTTTTTAATCATTCTAGACACACATGCACAGGAAATGAAGACCCAGTTCTTTCTTGTCCTCTTTTGGGTCCCCACATGCAACTCTAGATGGTTTCCTCATAGAACCCTTGGCTCACTGTCCCCACCCTGGACTCATCTGTCCCTTGCTGTTCTTCCCTCATCTCTTCCCTCCCAGGCTTGTTTCAACCGAGCCCTTCTAAGAGCCACATCTTAAAGCCAGCTGGCCTCTGCCTTCTTCATGTACCCAATGGGCTAGTGGGCTCCTCCCTCTAATCATACCACACTTAAAATCCTAGCTGTTGACTTAAACAGATAGTGATTGCCCCAACAACTCATTAACTCTACACATGCCTCCTTAGAGATCCCATGGATTCCTTCTACCAAGAGGCATCTCCTTGCAGGGAGTGTCTATCCAGAGATGTTGTGCTTCGCATTAGCTCACTTGCCTTTCCTTAAAACTTATGGTGGGGGTTGGAGAGATGGCTCAGTGATTACAATCCAGGCTCTGGGTTTGATACCAGTACACATATTGAGCAGCTCACAACCACCTATAACTGATCTGATGCCATCTTCTGGCCTCTGTGGGCACCTGCAAACTTATGGCATGCACTCACATAGATACACATAAATCTTTAAAAATAATCAAAATTTAGACTTATGATGTCAGAATGAGTGGGTCTTTTTACCCTTCAAGCAATTATCTAGAGACTATGTAAAAATTAATATTGCATTAGTCAGGACATGGTGGTAGAGGCCTTTACTCCCAGCACTTCTCTATGAATTCGAGGCCAGCCTGGTCTACAGAGTGAGTTCCAGGATAGCCAGGGCTATGTAGAGAGACCCTGCCTCAAAAACAAAACAAAACAGAACAAAATTAAAGTTACACATTCAGAAAGTATGGGCTTCAGAGTTGGACCTGAGATGACCTGGCTTTACCTCCTCAAAACTTAAGGACAGAGCTTCTCTATCCTACTTCATATGGTCCCTGAGACCCATGCTCTGCCCAGGGTAAGAGCCCTGAAGAACAGGCATAGAGGAGGAGACTGAAGGACAAGGCAAAGGGAACGCAGGAGAAAGGAAAAGAGGAGTGTGAAGATCTGTGGGAGGGGAATGTGGGGGCAGAGAGAAGGGCTGGGGACTCTTGAGAGATGCCCATGGCATGAGGAGAAAAGAAGGAACAGTGAGTAGAAGGCAGGAGAGACGACGTGCTCACGCAGGAATAGCATTGAAGATCAGAGAGGCCGTCTTGGTGGCTGAGTATCGAATATTGGGCTCCATGTGCAGCAGAGATGGGATGTCAACTTTCATGGGAAAGCCAGGCAGGTACCGGTTCCCCGAGCTGCGGAGAGGCAGGGACAGCGGATAGGAACCAGTCAGTGGACCTGTAGCCTGTCTTCCCCCTTAATTCCTTTTCTCAATCTTGTCCCCAGATTTTCTAGTTCTCCACTCATATTATTTCAACCCAGCTTTTCTGCTCCAAATCAGAAGTCACGTCTTATCTTTTCCACTAAACACTTTGGGACTATATCACTGCTCCCTCTCTGCTTCTGAGAGGTGAACAGAACTATACAACTTATGGACTCTAATACCTCCCTCCATTCTGCCGGCCCCATCTTAACAAACAATCTACATCCCATCCACCACCTTTCCAAGCGTTGGTTCTCACTTGTCAGCTGGGTCTGCACAAGGTACTGTCTTGGTCAAGGCAAATTTCTTATCTGACTCCATCTCCTCAAAGCTGCTGACATCCACCATTCGAGGGAAACCAGGGGCATAGATCTTCCAGCTGCCCGAGGAGGAGGCAGAAGAGCTAGGTTAATCTTGGGATGAAAAGAATCCTTGGCTGCCAAAAATATGACTTCAGGTGACCCCTGATGCTTTCTGCTTCTGGATATGGATCAAAGAACTGGATTTTCTCTGAAAAGGCACTGAACTTCAGATAGGGAGTGAAACTCAGGATCTGTGCACGCTAAGCACATTCTGTACTGCCTAACAGCAGCCCGAAGCCGAGAGTAGCACTTGAGGATGACATAAATTCCCACACCGATTTAGACATGGGCTTACACTATGATTAAGATAAACCGAGTGTGATGACACACAACTGAACCCCAACAATTTAAAGGCTGAGATAGGCCAGCCTGGGCTACATAGTAAGACATTCCCAACCCCAATCTCAAAACTTGAAAAAAAAATATGTTTGAGGGTACACTAAGATTAATAAATATTAGAGCAGTTTCTAATATGGGGATCCAGCTTACATGAATGGCAGTCCAAGGATGAGAATGGCTTGGGTAAATGCTGAATTTTGAGGTTGTTTGTTGTTGTTGTGCCTTGGGGATTTTTTTGCTTGTTTTTTTTTTTTTTTTTTTTTTTGTGGGGTGGGTTTTGGGTTTTTGTTTTTGTTTTTGTTTTTCAAGACAGGGTCATGCTGTGCCTTGTCTATCCTGAAACTCTGTAAACCATGGTGGCCTTGAACTTGTCTCTGCCTCCCGACTGAAGGCATGCGCCACCATCACCTGGCAGATATTTGTGAGGAATCAAACTACATTTCCAGCCCAAGATAACTGTTGATATAGGTAGTCTGGGTCTAGACTCAAAGATCACTGTTACAGTGGAATTAAGTCTCAGAGACTATCCTGATCAGAATTGAGTTCCCACAATTTTAACTGAAGTCAGAATTGGGAACAATCTGAGTAAAGCTGAAGTCAGAATAAAGATGGGTCAAAAAGTCAAATTAGGCCACCCTCACCGATAGCATTCTTGGCGGGCCTGGAGTTCCCGTTTCCTGTGATCCAGAAGGAGAGGGAGAGAATCCTGACAGATGGTTCTTGCTGTAAGGAATGAAAGGCACTCTTCATATAAATCTCTTTTCAAACAGTGCTTCCTCCTGCAAACATTGTCTGAGCCTCTAAGTCTCTAAGTCTTGGTCTACACTCTCTCCGTGTGTACTATTTTGGGACTGTCCACATGCTTTTTGATTTGAAGCCATTGCCACATTCCTCACTGCTCATGTTTGTCCCCTTTCTAGATAATGTTCTCCTTGAGACTAGAAGTCATGTCACATTCATTGTCCTTCCCGGTGTCTGGCTTGGTGCCTAGCATCATTTGATAACTGCTGAATAAACATATTTTAATAAAGCCATCGTGTTCTCTGATGGTGAGTGGGGATTGATAATAAAGTCTATGAAAGTGCACTGTAGGCTGTGGAATAATGTTCATTTGCTTCACTTTAGTGTAGAATACCCATCTCTCATCTCTGAGACATATCACAACACACACACATACACACACACAGCAACTCTATTGTCTCTGTGGAACAGATGGTTCTGGAAGCAGAACAGTATCCTTGAAATTCAAAATTCAACAAGAAAGCCTAACTTGCTTCCAAGACACCTCAGCCCCAGAGCTAGCAGGAATAGGGCACAGGGTCTTTGCAGCTAAATTTTCTAAAGACTCATGGCTTCCCACCTGCTGAAGTCTGGATGGTAAATTAATTATTTACCAGCTCTAGAAGAACATATTCTGGAGAAATGCAGTGAGATGCCATGGGATGTCAGCTGCCTGGTGTGAGAACATCTGCCTGCATCTGGAGTATCTGTCTGTGTGTGCCTGTCTGTGTGTGTCTGTCTGTGTGTGCCTGTTGTGTGTGTCTGTGTCTGTCTGTGTGTGCCTGTGTGTGCTTGTCTGTGTGTGCCTGTCTGTGTGTGTCTGTGTCTGTCTGTGTGTGCCTGTCTGTGTGTGCCTGTCTGTGTGTGCCTGTCTGTCTGTGTATGCCTGTCTGTCTGTGTGTGTGTGTCTGTCTGTCTGTCTGTGTGTGCCTATATGTGCTTGTCTGTGTGTATCTGTCTGTGTGTGCCTTTCTGTGTGTGCCTGTCTGTCTGTGAATGCCTGTCTGTGTGTGTGTGTGTCTGTCTGTCTGTGTGTGCCTATGTGTGCTTGTCTGTGTGTGCCTGTCTGTGTGTGCCTGTGTGTGCCTATGTGTGCCTGTCTGTGTGTGCCTGTTTGTGTGTGTGTGTCTGTGTGCCTGTCTGTCTGTGTGTGTGTGTGTGTGTCTGTCTGTCTGTGTGTGTCTGTCTGTGTGTGTCTGTGTGTGCTTGTCTGTGTGTGCCTGTCTGTCTGTGTATGCCTGTCTGTCTGTGTGTGTGTCTGTCTGTGTGTGTCTGTGTGTGCCTGTCTGTGTGTGCTTGTCTGTGTGTGCCTGTCTGTCTGTGTGTGCCTGTCTGTCTGTGTATGCCTGTCTGTGTGTGCCTCCAGAAGATGAAAGACTACTCAGAGAGTCCTTGCATGTCAGGACTTTATCAATGCTCTTTTTCAAAAGCTATCTACTTGAGACCCTAGCATTCCTAACCCAATCCTACTCCATACACCCTGAGTTCTCTGACACTCCTTTCCTAATCCCAAAAGAAGCTGCTGCAGTCCTTGTCCCTGGCCCACCTGTTCCTGGCCGCAGCTCCACGGTGCAGTAGCCCTCAATCCATTGATAGCTGGGAAAGTGAGTCACGGTGCCATCTGGGGCTGTGACACTTATGCGACTGCAGTACCAGGGATCCTTGCAGAAGAAAGCAAAGCGCTCCTTGTGTAAGCGCAACAGCAAGATCTCACCCAGCTCTGCTGCACAGCGCACCTTGTACTTCTGAACCTGGAGTGATGGAGGCAGCAAGCACGCTGGTGAGCGGCAAAGAACTGCTGAGGCATTTTTGCACTTGGAAGGTACATCAGCACCTCTGCTTACTCTGGCATACAAGCCCGAGCAGTAGCTGATCCACATGCTTCCTCTGTATGAATGAGAAGAGCCTGTCTTCATCAAGTAGAAGCAGGCACCTTACTTAGTGTCTGTGCAGAGTTTTGCTGACGATCCTAAAACCACTAGCAAACTGTCCTAAGGGCTGACAAAGGAAAGCAGACCCCTTCCAGAGAACAGAAAATACATGGTCAGAGTGAGGAAGCTACTTGGCTTGTGTCAGTAATGGGAGGAGCCAGACCAAGGGGTGGTGGTGCACGACTTTAATCACAGTACTCAAGGCAGAGGCAGGCGGTTCTCTGAGCCTGGTCTACAGAGGGAGTTTCAGGACAGCCAGGGTTGCACAGAGAAATACTGTCTGGAAAAACCACCACCAGCACCAATAATAATAATAACAACAACAACAACAACAACAATAATAGGAGAAGGAGGAGCCAGAAAGCCAGGGAAAGTCCCAGAGTTCCTTCCAAGTGCCCCTTCTTCTCCACAGCCCTGTCTCCGAACAGTTAGTTGGTATGACTTATCGTCACTCAAAGGCAGGGACCACAAAGGAAATGATGACAAGATTATAGTGAGCACCCCAAGCTCAACAGAACTTGAGGAATCCAACAAGAATCACTCCCTCCCACACACCGCTGGCGATCAAGCTCCCGGTGAAGTCCGTTCCCTAGAGCCCCCCTCCCCCTTCTCTCCTGTGTACTCACGGATCCAGAGGCGAAGTCCCTGCCCACACGATCCAGCCTCTGCTTAGGGCTCTCGCCGCAGGTGCCCACCAAAGTAGCGTAGATGTTGTCCAGCGTCCCAGCCTTCAGGTAGGAACCAGTGGTTACACAGAGACGGTAAACTGCCATAGTGGGATCCGATAACTCAAAAGCAGGAGCTGGGCCAGAGAAGGTGAGCTACAGGTAGAGCACGGTCGCCTGCTGGGCAGAAGGCTGGGGGCTGGGGAAGGGCGAGCCTGAGGAGGGCCCGGTTCTGGGATGCTCCCGGGCTCGCTCGCTCTCTCTCTCACCGGAGCTCCTCTGGTAGCTCAGGAGTCCTCTCCCCGCCCACAGTCTTGCACCCTAATACTTGTTTGCTTGCCTCTGACACAGCCGGTCCCTCTGGCTGGCTCATCCAGATGGATATCTGGAGACTGGGTCCATTCGGGAGGGAGGGAGGGAAGAAAGGAGGAGGAACCAAATGCCGAGAGGGAGCCGGGGAGGAGGTGACGCGTGTGTGACTAGGACACTACCCTCTTGCCTGATCAGAGGCTTGACTAACGTCCTGAGGCCCATGTTCACCCACTCCAGACCCTTTCCCTCCTATTTCCAAACCAGAAATGGGCACCAGAGCACTAGAATTCCTACGTGTGAATCAACCGCGTGAATCACGCCGTCGTACATGGATCGGAAGGCTGCACTGATCCATACATACATGGCACGTGACTTCAGCAACAATCTGGGGAATGGCACACTCATCTGGGCGCGCGGCAGGTGGTCACGCTCCCCATCCCGCCGCGGACACACCCATTTCTTCCTCAAGCCTGGTCCCCCCTCCGTCCCCAGTTTTCGGCATCCCCTTTGGAACAGGGCCTGCCAAGTGGATGGAGGGCTGCCCGACCGCATCTGCAGGCCCCCGTGCGACATTCCTTGCGCTCCGAGTCCTCCCGGAGCCTGCCTGCTGGCCCGTAGGAGGCAGCCCACGTGCCCGAGCTGTCCCAGATCTAGGTCACAAGATCTAGGCTGAACCGCAGAAACCTGCAGCTCGCAGCGGCCCCGCGTGGCCGGCCTGAGCGCCGCGCCCGCCCCGCCACCTCCACAGACAGACCTCTAAGGAAAGGACAGGCACGGGCACCGAGGCGTCATCATGTCAGAGTCTTGAACACATTCCTAGTCATTTAGAAGAACATGGAGGTGTGAGTGGACGTGTCGGAAAATACTCTTCTAGGTGCAAGTGAACGATTGCTGCAAGAGCCCGGATAGCTCAGTCGGTAGAGCATCAGACTTTTAATCTGAGGGTCCAGGGTTCAAGTCCCTGTTCGGGCGCTCAGCTTTTGTATAGTTCTCCCTACGCTGATTGCTGTTGTCTCTCTGTAACGTTTGATGATAGCAACAATGATTACCTTATTTTAAAAGGAGATGGAGAGAAAGAAGTGAATTGGGAAAAGAAGTTCCGACCAGTAATAATAAGAGGGAACGACAGTGTGCAGTATCTGTGTATACCAGGAATTCGTGGTTAATTTTTTTCTAAAACCCAAACAGTAAAATGAAGTTGGCGAAATTACTTTTAATAATATAATTCACTGAATACAATATTTGAAAAATCTTATTTTAACTTTAAATTGGTATGTTGAAATCAGCATTTAAATCAGTTGGTGTTCTTGCGATTGCTTTGTATATTTCGGTAAATGATAAAATCGGTATGTAAAATAGGATGCAAAATAATGTATAGAATTTCAGAACAGCTGACGGGACAGCAGGTTCCATGGTGTAATGGTTAGCACTCTGGACTCTGAATCCAGCGATCCGAGTTCAAATCTCGGTGGAACCTTAATTTTTCGCACATGTTTAGTACTATACTATCAAAATCGAATGATAACACACTTGCTCGAAGCTTTTTTATGTTACTTTCAGTCAGATAAAGCCTAGAAAATGTAATTTACACACACTGGGATCTTCGCTGAGTTTGAATATATAACAGTTTATTACAATATAATACATATTTCTAGACATGTTTACAATGGAAATAGGTTATAAACATGTCACTCTAGAGGCAGCTTAGAAAATCTTGTCTCTGAATATGGAATGAGTCGCGTTATGTCGGCAAGAACGAGGACACTAGCCAAGAAACGGATGTCATAAAACTGAACTGAATAAAGTGGCCTTTAGGCTTGAATTGAAGCACGATGCTGCCAGAGGAAAAAGTTGGCCTGGCAGCGGTGGGATTCGAACCCACGCCTCCGGAGAGACTGGAGCCTAAATCCAGCGCCTTAGACCGCTCGGCCACGCTACCCGGGTGCAGGGCGACATTTCTCGTGGTCTTCCTAAGAGAGTTGAAGGAAGTCCGTGCAAGGACCACAGGCTCTAGCTGACCTGGATCTCTTTTGCTATACATTCCAAACCTGGAATGAGGAGCCATAGACTCTGAACGACATAGCAAAGAAGCAAAGCAAATGAGCCAGAAGACACAGAGATTTACGACAAAACAACTTTATTTAGTGGGATCAGATCTGGGACCCCAGCAAGTGTGAGCTTGGTAGCCCAAGGAGCGGCCCGAGCTTTCCACCGAGCTTTGCACCGCTGGCTAGTTCAAATTCCGTGCCTGTCCCTCCCTGCTTCCATAGCCCGCCTGCACCCTCATCCCCACCCAGCTCACAAGTGCACTACAGCTCTTCTCTTCCCGCTAGCCTCTCGGATCTTCGCCTCCAGCCCCATGACATAGCTCCGCCCAGTTTTCGAGCGCACGCACGCCCTCTGCCCTTTCTCCTATGCTAGTCTCCGTAAGCTGGAAGAAGGCGCCGCCCTCCATGTGGCTCTGTGGCGCAATGGATAGCGCATTGGACTTCTAGGGACGAAAAAGCCATTCAAAGGTTGTGGGTTCGAATCCCACCAGAGTCGGTTTTGTTTTACTTATTTATTTTCCTTTTGGCTTTCGCTTAACCCGATTTGTTTTCAATCCAGTTTCAACCTCAGTCTGTTGCTCGGCTCTTTACTTACCTGTCTGCCCCAGGGCTTGGGCCGTGGAGAGCAGGCCTAAAGGTAGGAGAAGGGTATGGGCAAGTGGGCGTGACGCCGATATAGAGGCAGGCCCCTGGCTAGGGGACACACCGGGATTTAATAACCATTTTATTCCATGCACTAGGGACTCGGGAAGGGAGCGGGACTGGGCTGGGGTAGACAGGGTACAATCCTACTCACAGGGTAGTGGGGCAGGGAAAAGGAAGGGATAGGAAAATATATATTTATATAGATACTCTAATATAAACCACATCTCACCCGCGCGCTGAGCCCGCGCGCCCCGCTGCCCTCCTCGCCCCGACGCCCGGATCCCTCTCCTGCCCTCTGGCTGGAGTCTCTACCCCACCCCCAACCCCCGCCCCAGCCCCCCAAAGCTCAGGGCCAAGGTCTCCAAAACGCGGGCGGTGGGAGTGGCGGGGCCTTGGGCGCCCCGTCTCGTCTGTAAGGCGGCGGCGGCGGTGGCAGCAGTCCGGTGAGGGGCGCCGGCGCGCCGGGGTCCCCGGCGCGGGGGGAGCAGCGGGATGGGGACCAAGCGCAGCGGGGGCTGGGGGGGCGCTGGTGCAGCGCGGGGCCGAGGACGGGTGAAGCAGGGTCCAGCGGTGGGCGCGGCGCTGGGAGCCCTGGATCTACGGCCTCTGGCCGGGGCGGTTTGGGGCGCCGGTAGCCGTGCAGCGCGGAGAAAAGCTGGGAGCGGGCGGCGGGGCTGGCGTCGTGCGCGAAGGCCGCCAAGCGAAGCAGGCACTCGCGGAAGCCGGACAAGTAGCAGCTGGCGAGCGCCTCGGCGTCCTGGCCTGGGGACCGGGCCGCCCCTGGTGCAGCCGGCGGGAGGACAGGCGGGCAGGGCAGGGGCCCAACGGGGTGAGGGAAGGGAAGGGGCGCAGAGGCACCGAGGTCAGACGGGCGCACGGACGGAGACGGAGACCAGATGGACGAGTAGAGGAGGGGAGCGGGGGAGACACAGAGACACACACGCGCAGGCGTCATTAACCTCGCCTCGGAGCACAGCCGGCCGCCCCCAGCCCCCCACCCCCCGCAGAGCCCGCCCGGCCCCCGCCCGCCGCCCGCCGCCCGCCGCCGCTGCCCCAACCCCCGCGCTGTACCCGGGGGCTCCACCCGGCTTCGCTCCCGCAGGTAGCCCACGGCGAACTCCAGGATCTCTGCTTTCTCCAGCTTCGGGTTCCGGAGGTTCTACAGACGGAGGGAGGGAGGGGGCGCAGAGACAGAAGGGGTGGGGAGAGACGGGGAAAGTGGCTGGGGGAAGAAGGGAGGGGCGGATACGGGAGCTGCGGGTGCCCCCATGACTCGCGACCGCAAGTGGAGATAGATGACCAAGGAAGGTCCCCGTCCCACCCTGAGACCAGTCCCCGGCATGTGAGCAGTGCGTAGGAGACCACAACCCGGACTGATCCGGGGAAACTAAGGCACGCTGGAAGCTCAGTTTACAGAGCCAGACAGGAAACTTACAGCCCCGCAAGGTGGCGAAGACCGAATTCTGAGGTCGAGAGCGGGTCAGGGATGGGCTCTCAAAGGCTAGGCTCGGGTCAGGGCGCCGTGGGGCCAGGCCCCACTCCAGACTAGGTCCCCACCCCAGTGGAAAGCCCTGGGACACACGTGCACGATGCAAGAGCCTGGGGCCGGCGGCGGAACTGACCTGGTCCCTGGTCCTCTCCAGCAGTAGCAGCCGCAGCTCTTCCAGGCTGCGGTTGATGCGGTCCCGGCGCCGCTTCTCCACCAACGGCTTCAGCATCTGTGACCAGCGGGAAAGGGAGGGCGGGCCGACCGGACCGGGACTCAGCGCCGCCACGCGAGCGTCCGATCCTGCCGCTGGCGAAGCCCGGGGCGCCCCTCCCCGCAGCCCCCGGTTGCCCAGGGCCGGTCCGTTCGTTCCTTCGCGCTCCCTCCCTCCTTCCCAGCGCCCTGGGGTGGGTTTCAATGGCTCGCCCCCACGTCTCCCCGCTCCCTGCCCTCCCTCCCGCTTTTTCTGTGTTCTGCTTCCTCCTCTTGTCTCTCGTCTGTGACTCTCCTCTCTTCTCTCTACATCTCTGTCTTGTGTGGTCTCCCTCTCTGTGTATCAGTGAAGAACTCTGGGGACACTCTTTGCTCCCAACCCGCACGGCACGGGTGCAAGGGAGACACCTGGCACGACCACACCTCCTCTTCTCGATCAAGCCCTTCTAGGCAGCAGCCAGAAGTCGCCTCTGGTTCTAAAAGCTCTCGCCCGGCCGCGCACCTCTGGCTGGACCCAAGGACTCAAAAGTCTTCTTTTTGAGTCAGATGTGGTTCACAGCCGCTACTGACAGCTTCCCGTCCTCCTCCACCAGCTCTGTCCTCTAGCTTATTTTTATGTTGTTTTGGATCGTTTGCTTGCTTTGTGTTTGTAGGACGCACTCACTCCATGGCCTCGAACTTGTCGTAATCCACCTGCCTCAGCCTGCTGAGCTCTAGGATAGGCCAAGGTACCCAAATTCTGGCACTCTCCGGAGCTCTCCGGGCCAGAAGCCAGCCGCAGCCCGCAACAATTTAAACCCTTAGACCTCGGCTTCCGCCACCCACACAAGTTCGTCTCTGACCCTGCCCTCTTCACACTTTTCAGGTTCTTTGGGTAGCACGAGCACCTCTGTCCTTTCAGTCCTGCGTCTCCATCCTCACCCCTAACCCACAGAGTTAGGACCTTTAAGTCCTCTGGCCAGGACAGGGACTCCTTGCTTCCTCCCTTCCCGCATCTCACCTTGGGGCCGTCCCTATTCTCAGCCCGATCCCGGGTGACCATTGCGTCTCCGGACCCTGCGGTGGACACGCAGCGTCCACTAGGTTTATATATCCCGCCCGAGCAGGGTAGGAGGGATAGGACCCAGCCCCGCCCCCTCCAGCTCCTGGGTGCCCAGGGCCAAGACCCCCGGCACGCGGCTCCCGGAAAGGCGGGGACTGAGGGGGAGGGGAGGAGAGGAACTGGCCCCAAGTGTGGGCAGCGTGGGAAGGCAGGGGCCACAGGCTGGCTTAAGGACCATAAGGCTGTATAAGAAGGCGGGACCCAATTGAAGGGAGGGGAATATTAGGGGAAGGGAGTTTAAGTGAATTGGGAAACAGCTCGCTTAGACATGAAATTCGGGGATCTCCTAGAGGAGTAGATTTCTTGGAGGTTCGCTGTGGCCTCACCAACACCGAAATAAACGTTAGCGCGCTTCAGCCTCCAGACTGAAAGCTATGTATCTCCCCCAAAGTCCCCCCACCTCCCGGGTAGAGAGAAGGAACAGCCCCTCAAGTCAGGTCTGCGTGCGGGTTCCATTGGCTGGCTGTGGGGAAGCTCGCCGTGGTACTCGTCCCTTCTACTCAATCGCCACAATACCTCCTCTGCTTATGCCTGCAGACCTAGTGATGAGCAAAGTCTGCCATCAAGCGGCTATTACAGAAGCAAAGGAAGCGAGTGCCCAGAACAGATTTCCTTGAGGGTGGCGGGACGTGTGGGGGAGGGGGAGCAAAGGACACTTCTAGGGAAAAAAGGAGGGGTGAGTTCTTAAAGTATAACCGGAGTGAGGAAATCTTTCCATTTACAAGCATTTGGTTTAAAACTAAATCCAGGAGTATGGCTAACGGGAAAAGCTCACGCAAGTGCACCGGAGTTACTTGCCTCTGGAAGCGTCCAGTGGCTATAGGAAAGCAGGGAAAATGTGAGACGTGCTGGAGCGACAAAAAAGGGTTCCTACAAAAGGGACCCGCACCCACCTCAAACCAAGAGCATGGCACTCTACGGAAGGATGTGTCAACACTTGGAGACTTCAGGACGAAGTGCCTGGGAAGGAAAAGCCGATGTTTAACATGACTAGAAGACTCGGGGAAAGCACGTAATAAAGATAGGGCTACAAACCGGGTCAGAAGGAAGGTAGCTGTGGAGTCTGAGACAAGGAGGAGCCGTCTCCCAGAGGGCCCACTTCCTGAGCGGCTTTTCTGGCAGAGGTTGCCTTGCCAAAGGCAGGGCGGGAGGGGCCCAGATTTGAGAAGGGGCCCCCATTTGGGATTAGAGCCCTCAGTACATCCCACCTTCCCTACTTCAGCCAAATGGGAGCACAGATGTGTGGCCACAGCAGCCCCCGCCGCCCCCCTCCTTGGGAACCAGCATTGGGGTTGAGTTTTTCTCACCTGCACGTGAGGCTCGAGGGCCTGGGCAGTTTGCACCCGGGTGTGGGGCCGCCCCTGGCCATATGGAATGACTTTATGGCCCGGTGGCCGGATCCAAGGGAGAGAAAGAATGGCCTGGCGCTCCACCCACCTTAACCAGTCTTTACAAACCCTTTCCACATTTAAGAGTTTGAGCATGAATGACTCCGCCTTTGACAAGGTCAGATGCATTCATTACGATCGCTCTTCTTGTCTGCATTGGTGGTTCAGTGGTAGAATTCTCGCCTGCCACGCGGGAGGCCCGGGTTCGATTCCCGGCCAATGCATGAATGACTTTTTTCTTCACTCTGGAACAAGGAGGAAATAAAATTGATCAGGTTTCAACCAAACATCTTTTTACTTAAACATTTCAACCAAAAATGAAATGTAGTGTTTTGATTCTGTAGCCGCCTTGGAAGCTCCGGAACTAGTCCCTGACTCCGCAGACCTTCATACCTTCCCCCTTTTCCAGCCTGGAAGGTTCTGGCTGCCTCTACACACCTCCTGAGAAAGGACGTGGAACTGGGATCCCTGCCCAGGGGTCCTCTCCTCCCCCCCTCCGAGGGGGAAAGCCTGCTCTCTCTCTCTCTCTCCCCCTCTCTCCTTCCCTCCCTCGCTCTCTCTGTCTCTGTCTCTCTCCCTCTCCCTCCAGCCCCTGTCGCCTCCGGGGTCCCTGCGCTCCCACGCTCGCACCCCCGGTGCCCCGCAGCGCCGCGGCCCGCCCCTTGCCGGCAGCTTTGATCCCGCACGCGCCGCGCCCGGGGAGGGCGGGCCCGGCACGGCCACATGCCGGGGCCACTTGTGAGCGACCCGGGGGCCCTGACGCCCTGCGCCGGCTTTCCGCTCCCCTCCCGAGCGCTCCGCCGCGCTCCGCCTCCCGGCTCTCTCGGGTTCTCACAGTCTGAATTCCGGTTTAAGCCCTCCTCTCCTCTCTCAGCTGTCTCTTGTCTCTTTCAGCCTAATGTGTTAGTTAGTGACAACGTTCCCTTCTCAGTTCCAAGCAGGGGCTGTAAACAATCTTGGCATCGCTGCTAACCCAGCTGGCACATTTGCCTGCTCAATCCTAGTTAGATCTGTGTATGCACGCTACGTGCCCAGTGTCACTAGGCATTGGGGTTACATTGGCCCTGAAACGTGTATTACTGGTGGTGTGGGGACAGGAAACAACCAAGAAGGCAGAAAATAGAGCAGGATAATTTCACGTGCTTGTAAAGATAATGCAGAATTCGAGGCTATCTTTGGTAACAAGACCACTGTAGAGCTGACACCCTAGCTTGAGCAAATGCTCTTTTAAGAAAATGCAGCAATCAGAGAACCCCCACTTTCCTGTGCCATACCCTCCATTTCCCAGCCTCTCAAAGGGAAAGGGTCTTCCCTGCTACTGAAGCTCATTCTCCACCCGCCCACCCCCACTGGCATCAACCCACCCATCTCCAATCCCACCCCAGATCCCGTGTTATTCCCCTGGGCATCAGAAGTGCTGTAGACCATCTGATAAGAAACATGAGAAGTGCTCGTTTTGAAAAGAGGAAAAACAGACCTACAGGTTTAAGAAAATAGGTTTTCTCAGCCGGCTGAGAATTCAAGCGCATAAGCTGATTCACCATGATGCTAATGAAACTGAGAAATTAAAAAAACAAGATCTGGAGAAGGTTTCAGGAAGGTGTTCATAGGGCCAAAGCATGCAGTAAATTGCACATACACATGAAGAAAAAGAAATACACAAAGTAGGCAGGCAGTCTGTGGAGAATATTGTGGAGGTTTGCCAGGAGCTGGGGTGTCTTCCTGGTGTTTGTCAGCGTTTTCTTTATTAAGTATTAATTACGGTAATACTCATCATTGTAACTATTTCACCATAGCAATTCACTGACCATTTGTCAGATTTTTTTTCCCCTAGTATTGAGGACTGAACCAGGGGTTTCACCCTCTATCTGTCAGGCTTTTAAATATGGAAATTTATGCATTCCTGCATTGTTCTAAATATTACTTACTATGCCTAATTTTTTTCCCTTTTTAAAAATCAATCATGTATGCAGGTGGTGGTGTAACATGCCTTTAATCCCAGGCAGAGTCGGGCAGATCTCTACAATGCGAGTTCCAGTATAGACAGGGCTACAAAACAAACAAACAAACAAAAACAAAAACAAAAAAAACAAAAAAACCTGTCTCAACAGTAAATAAATAAACCATGTACTTTTTCAACACCACCAAACCTAAGGTTACCCTCCAGTGAGACTACTTGAATGAACTAAGTAATTTGACTCCAATTCTTTGCTCCTGTGCAGATGTGGTCTGTAAAGATGTGCCTAGTGTACTTTTGTTTGAGAGTGTGAGTGGA
Organism: Phodopus roborovskii; assembly: GCF_943737965.1. NCBI lineage: Eukaryota > Metazoa > Chordata > Mammalia > Rodentia > Cricetidae > Phodopus > Phodopus roborovskii. Next base: position 12,317,101 of record NW_026126407.1, read on the forward strand.
GGTTTCTCAAATGATCTTAAGCCTGTTTCAGAGAAAGCCTGTGGCGCCACAGTGGAGGCAGAAGCCTTTACTCACAGCCCTTGGGAGGCACTCAGGAGGCAGAGGCAGGTGGATGTCTGTGAGTTCAAGGCCAGCCTGGTCTAGAGAGTGCCAGGACAACCAAGACTGTTACACAGAGAAACCCTGTCTCAAAAACCAAAACACAAAAACAAACACACCAGAGAGAGCCTGTGTTCATGTATGTCATGGTTGTTGGCTGTAACCTAACAGTATATGTATAGGCATCTATGTCTCACTGCCCTGATGTGAACCACAGGGAAGGCCCAAGCATTGCCACATGTGAGGGATGCTGACATTTGAAGAAAGCTGGTACTGTGCTTAGCTTCCCCTCTCCCACTGTGACAGCTTCCCCTGAATAGGAGAGTTCGGTTCCTACAAGGCTGTTTCCCTAAGGCTTGAGGGTTGAAAGTAGGAAAACTCAGCCTCCAGCCAAAGGAAGCAGGAACACAGAGAATAGCTCTAGGCTCCTGAAGCAAACAAGAGCCCAGCTTCCTGGTCTCTTGTTCTGTGATTCAGAACTAAACAGGTGAATCACGGGCTCAGATAAAATAGGAAAGCGTACTTTTGTCCTTCCTCTTCTTTTTCTTTCTGTTTCTTTTCTCTTTCCTGTTGTCTCAAAGGAGGGTCTCAACAGAAAAAACACCATAAACTCTAATGACACAGGTATAAAAGGGGACATGCCTTCCATGTCTTCAGACCTCAGCACAGTCATCTTAGCTCTGTTCTAGGCCCCACATGAACAGGTAGACAGTGAGTTCTGTCTTAACTGGCTTCTGCTCTTGTCGGGAGAACAGTCCATGTAGGTTTCCCAAAAATGTTATTTGGCAGGCAGTAAGTACACTGGAGAAAAGTCAGAGAAAGGGAGGGAAGGATAGTGACTGTAACTCTGCCAACTCTCACCTTGGAAGAATGGGGTACTAGGACATGGTGGTGCCTGTGCTCCTAGCACTTGAGAGGCAGAAGCAGGAGGCCAGCCTGGATTGAGGTTTAATAAGGATCAGGAGAAATGATAGGCCCAATAGATGTTTATTCAGGGAGAAATAATTTATAATATGGATGAACACCAGCAGGTTCCTGGTCCCAAGGATGCCTCCAGATGTTATCCTGTCCCTGTGCTGCAAGCAAGAGAGCTCCTGGAGCTCCTCCTCAGACTTAGTTCCCCCAGATAACATCAGACCCCTGTCCCCACCCCCAATGAATGTGGTCTGTGCCACAAGGTGTGGACAAAGTGAATATCTCACATGAGACCATACCTCCAAAAGGAGAAAAAAAAAAGAGGAAGAAAACAGGTTTTGTTATATAAACGTATCTATTTATGGTAGCTAGAAACTTTGACTCTTGTTTTAGCCAATGAAATATTGAAATATATACTCTATTACAATCATTTATTCAGAGCTGATTGTGGTGGCACACACCTCAATCCCAGTACTCAGGAGGCAGGAGCAGGCAGATCTCTGTGACTTTTGGGCCAGCCTAGTTTACAAAAAGAATTTCAAGACAGTCAGAGCTACAATAGAAAGACACTGTGTCAGCCCAATATGATAGCCAACATCTTTAATCCCAGCACTGGAGAAGCAGAAGCAGGTGGATGTCTGTAAATTCAAAGCCAGCATGATCTACATATTAACTTCCAAAAAAAAAAAAAAAAAAAAAAAAAAAAAACAAGACCCAAAACTCAAAAAGAACACACAATATAAAAATAATAATAATTTTATTCATTTGTTTGAGTCAGGTCTCGTTTGGCCTCTAATAACTTTAAACTTGTGATCCTCTTGTCCACCTCCCACATCACTGGTGGGTTTAAAAAACATGCACTTTCACCCAGTTTTATGAAGTGCTTGGGATCTAAGCCCTTTGCCTTTGTGAGGCACGCATTCACGAATTCACGTGAGCTCCATCCACTCCCCCCACCTCTCCTGCAACCATTATGTCAACCTCAGTTATCCTAGACTTAGCCAATGGTTGTTTAGTTGAGTACAATGCCTCACTTGCTCTGTCTTATCAACTGGCTATTCTTTGAATGCTTTCTTCCTTTCTGGCATAACAAAGTGTTTCAGAACTATCTGATAACTCCTCAACCCCAGCTGTGAATAATCCTTTTATTCAAGAAGAACCTTGGTTCATGTTAGCAGAGGATGGCATCCATTGGCTGAGATCTAGGGTTTTGTTTTATGTGCTGGTGCCTCCTACCATGTCTTTGCTCCTAGGCAAAGGGAAATGATGCTTGGTAGGTAAGAACTGAGACAAGTAACTTAGGAAACTGGATCTTCCTTTTGATACCTGCATCTGCTGATGGTCACAGGCCCCTTTGTGGTTAGACATCTCTGAAATCACAGTTAAGTTCCTACTACATCAGAAACGGAGGCAGCAGATGCGGTGAAGAAGGGTTTGCACCCTCAAAAGGCTGGCATCCTTAGACTGCCATGTGCCTGGATTTGACACAATGGTTCATCATTATTTGGGGGGGGGAAAGGGTGGCTTTCCCCTATGAATATGCCACTCACCTTATAAATATTCATGTTTTCTCTAAAATCCACAACACAGAACCCATGGGGCTGCTCCCTGCCTTAGGGCAGCCACTTCCATCTTTCTCTGGAGTGCTTACTTTGCTTAACTTTACCAAATGAACTTTGCTCAGTGTCTATGTCTATTGACTGTTTCTTTCCTTCAAGAAGAACAGTGCTAAAAAATACCCATGAGAAAGAGTGAGAAAATTGTCTTTTGTCTTTGTGATAATTCATTTCTATTTGTACATACTTGTATAACCCTGAGTTTATATCGACAGTGCCCATTGGAACACTCTGAAAGGATGGAACAGTGGTGGAATCTGATTCATGATTTGAATTTTTTTTTTCTGGATCTGGGGGTCAGACCCCAGATCCTTTTCACATGAAGCAAGTGCTGCTCTACTGAGTTATAGCCTGTGTGTTTTTGGTTTGCTGATTGGTGTTTTGCTGCGTTTTGAAACAGACTCCCACTACATAACCAGAGCCTGTCTCAAACTGGAGAACATCTTGCCTCCACCTCCCAAGAGTGGAAGATCACAGCTGTGTTCCAACCGTCACCCCTTCCTCTTTGATTTATATATTAGAAGTGTCACCTTTTGCTGGGGAGGGGAAGAGCACATATTCCTGTAATCCCAACACTTTGGAGGCTGAGGTAGAAGGATCACTGTGAATTTCAAGCCCACTTGGGCTACATAGTAACAAGTATAGTGAATTTGAAGCCATATCCTGTGCTACCTTGTTTCAACTGTCCCTTTCTCCACCCCACCCCCACCTCCCACCAAAAGAGTAAATTAGAAGAAAATTGTAGTCACAAGAAAGGTAGTTAGTAGAAAGGGACATACCTTAGAGAGAGAGTGTGTCTCCCCAGCATTCAAGAAGTCCTGGGTTTAATCCCTGGCATCCCAAGAGACTAAACACTGGGAGGTAATTTAGGAGATACTGCAATAATCCAGGTGACAGGTGAGAGACAAGCCTGGATTAGGATGTAATAATGCAGGCAGTGGCACTTGGCTAAATCTTGCACATTAGAAAAAGAAATAGCTGACTGGTCAATATGGAGTGTTAAAAAAAAGAAGAGCTAAGGATGATCCTAAGGGTTTTAAGTGTAATCAACTAGAGGATTTTCCTTGACCAAAAGGAGAAGACTACAGATGAAGCAGCTTTGAGGGAAAAGTGTACTAGATGGCCAAGTGGAGATGGGAAGTAGACAATTGTGCATAAGCATTCAGGGAACAGTCCCAGATCTGGAGAGGAAAACGAGGTAACATGAGGTATTATCTGGCTTTTAAAGGTGCTAGACTAGGGATGCCTAGGCAGGAAGCACAGGTAGAGAAGAGAATCCCTTGGAAGTTTGAGCCTTGTGACTCTGCTAACCCTGAAGTCTGTGAATGGAATGCTAACGATGCAGAAGGGACATCAGAAGGGTGTTGAGGCTGGAAGGCAAGCAAAAAAGCCTCTCTTTAGGGGCAAGCATCAGATTACTGTTCATTTAGCAATGTGACGGTCATCTGTAACCTTAACAAAGACAGCAATGACGGTGAGGAGGGTATGTACATGGTTGGAGGGAGTTCCTATGCTCAAAGGAACATAGGAAGGTAGAGACAATGAGATCATGTATTACTGCATGGAGGAAGGAGGAATGGAATGATAACGGAAGGAGAGCACAGGGTCCAGACAGTGTCTTAACTTGTTTTTGGCCTTTTCTCCAGTTGACTTACAACAAAACTGTAGTCTGAGTAATCAGAAAGAATAGAGGCCTATTTAGCTCAGCAGTCTGGAAGCTGGGAAGCCTGAGAACATAGTGCCAGTGTAGCTGGTGAGAGCTTTCTTGCTGCATCAGAATCTGGTAGAGAGAATCATATTGTGTGATAAAGTAAGCTAGCTTGTCAGAGACTCTTCTTAGAAAGCTATCATCATGCATCGTGGGGGCTCTGTTCATATGATGTCCTCTAGTTCAAGGCCCTACCTCCCATCTAATTACACACCTGGGGACTAAGTCGCTAACACTAGACTCTTCAAGGACAAGTTATTTTAGTTGTTACGAATGAAGTCACGTCTGGAAGCTGATGGGAGCAATACAGTAGAAAGGAAGGAACGTGGGTCAGAGGGATGGACAATCTAGATGTGGAAGTTGGCAACAGTTGAGTGTCAGCACTCTTCTGCAGTAATCAGGGAAAGGAAAAGGGCTGGTGGTAAGGACACGCAGTTGTGGATGTCCATGGGAAACTATCTTCCCAATGAAACAGAAAGCAGAGCCGCCACCCTATACAACGAACCCGAGCCAACTGAGGGAAGCTGAGAGTGGGGCAGGTGGCCACACCAGTGAAGAGTATACCAACTGGTCGTCCAAAGCCAACCCGTCAGCCCTAAAAACATACAGGTAGCACTCACTACACAAACCGAACAGGTTATATTTGAGAATGTACATGTATATACATATACTTATATGCATGCAATAACAATTAGAATAATAAGGCCGTGGATTTGAAGGAGAGCAGGGAATGAGTATATCTGCGGTTTTAATGTAATCAAATTACAGTCTCAAAAAACATCTAGTAGAATTGAAGGCGAAGTGAAGGGGTAATTCGTGGTTTCGGGTGACACAGTCGGAAGGTAGAGGGAAAAGCTGAGTAGATTTTGAGAGGAGAGGGTAATCTTTGTGATTGGATGGAGTTTGGAATTGTAGTTGAAACGCTTTTTACGGTAGCCTCAGTTTCGCACGGGGGTGCTAGCGAGCTGGTCCCAGGCGGCTGAATCCCAGCGAGAGCTTCTCGAAAGGAAGAAATAGAAAACGAACTAACATACCAAAACTACTAACGCTGTGAGCAGGATTCGAACCTGCGCGGGGAAACCCCATTGGATTTCGAGTCCAACGCCTTAACCACTCGGCCATCACAGCCGCGTGCGGCCTCGGGCCTGCGGGGCTATAGCTGACTATCAAGTCACTTGACCCCTTGTAGATCGCGGGTTTGGCTCTGCGCGTGCGCAAGCGGTTTGCCTGCCAGGTCCAGACTTCTGGAACAACCCCCTTTCCAGGCCTCCAGGCCTACCTCTCGCAGAGCCACAGTGGAACCCTAATAATATTAAACCAGTGCCCACCCGAGGTCTCGAGGGTCTCACGGACTAGCGGCTTCTGATCTGTCTCCAAATACACAACAACACGCTTAGGCCGAAGAAGTACACTAGGTAAGAGTCTAGATAATTACTTGGGGAGGAGACATCAAATTCAGCAATAATATACCACTTCCCATGTAAAGCAAACCAGGCACCGCTGGGATTCGAACCCAGGATCTCCTGTTTACTAGACAGGCGCTTTAACCAACTAAGCCACGGCGCCAACGAGTATCACTGTTCCTTCAAAGTAGGTCAGCTGTTACTGATGGTGGGGGGAGGGGTGGGAAAAGGAAGACCAGCATCCTGAGACTTAACCACCAATCTCAACTGGACCTCTGATGCTTCCACCTACCCAGGCTCCCCTGACCTTTCAAGCCTGAGTTAATAAAGGACTGGTGTCTTAGCTAACTGAACTGACCAGCTGAAGAGCTATTTCTGATGGTGTGAAGCTGAAGAACTTAGCTAAACTACCACGGGTTCCCAGCTCCCCACGCTTCTGCCACAGTACCTATGACTGGAGCTTGCCAAGACCATAACCACGTGTTGCCTTTCTGCTTCTCACGGTAACCAGGCTAAGGCAGTGGGAGAGAGTGTAGTTCTATTAGGTGTGAGAGTTTACCAGACCTAGCAAAGTCCTTTGCTGCCAGGAATGGGAGGGAAAAGGAGTAGATTCATCAAACCACTACAATACAATCTTGCTGGTGGCAAGGCCGCTCCTTCCCCACCCAAACTCCCAACTTCATTTCACAAAGTCTTGGACTTTTGGTTTTTCATTTTGTATTAAAAAAATAACAGACACAATATCAAAAACACAAATGCCATTGGTTGAGGGTAGAGCTGAGAACACCTGGGTCCCACCTGAGGGGCAGCACCAGGGACTCCACGGTCCACCAACCTCCCCCACCCTGGAGCAGCTAGGGGTTCAAAACCCCTGTGTCCTACACTGACCCCAGGCTCCCCTCCTCCCACCTGGGATGAGATAGGAGAGTGAACTGTCTCCCCCAATAAATAAGTGCAGCCCCAACCCTCCCACTGGGACTCAGGCTCATGCCAGCATCTTGTCAGCTGAGTGAGGAAGGGTCTCCTCAGCAGGGTGGGAATGAACAATCCTCCAAGCTAGGCGGGAAATTTCCACTCTCTGCTAAGAGGCTAGAGGCAGCTCCTGGGTCCTGGGCTGGTAGTGGGGGTCCTGCCCCCTATGTTGGGAGAAGCTGGGGCAGTTTCCTATTGGTTGGTCCAGCCATATCTTGAGGTTTAAGAACCCCAACATGGATGAAAAGGAAGCCTCTCATAGACAGCTGCAAGTGGCCTCAAAATGGAGTCTAGCCGGTGCCGTTTCCTTCCGCAGGTAAAGCTGGACTGGATGAACTCCCACCTTGTTCTTCTTCTTCCATGGCAGAGTCCTGAGAACTTGAGCCCTTAGCCCCAATTTGGGTCTGGGCCTCCTCACCGCCGTCACACTCACCACCACCACCACCGCCGCCCTCGCCTCCACCCTCTTCCATGGGCTCCAGCCCCAGCCCATCCAGTTCTGAGAAGAGTGGGTCATCAGAGTGGCCAGGGTCTTGAATGCTGCTACCACAGTCCACACAAGCCTTGGAGGGAAAAGCAGGATGAGTTAGGCAGGGTCCTCCCCGGGAATCTGCAAGCTCAGCTCCCACCCTTAACCTAACAGTGAGTCCCAACATATCTCCCAAGAAACCAGTCCACACATGTGGCTACAGTCTAACAAGGCTGTAAAATCCTCTACTGAGGGGACTGGAGAGCCCAGCTCTGCATATGGTTCCAGATCACCCTTTTCTGACCTTCATGGGCACCAGGCACACATGTGGTATATAGACATATATGCAGACAAAAGCACTCACACACATAAATCTTTAAAAGACAATTAAGACAGTGCTTGACTGAGACCCCATTTCAATGGGGTGGTATGATGGGCCACAGAAGTTCTGTGAAAACGTGTGAGGTAATGTGGTTTAATATTACATAATCCAGCAGCAGGGTTATGGGACCAGCATCCTCCAGAATTAATGATGCAAAGACACTGAGATCAGACTGTACTCCACTCTCCCTTGAACTTGGCATCTTCCACCCTAGTCTCTCCCTGGCTTGGCTCCCAGACTTCTCTCACCATCACGTCAAGGGCCCGAGGCAGCTGGCCCTTCCGGACCCAGGAGTGCACAGCACCCAGCTCCCGCCGCTGGTCCTCTGAGAACCGTGGCTGTTGCTTCTGCATGGCTCGGAGCCTCTCCCGGTCTTGCTTCAGCACAGAGGCTGTGTCCCTGTGTGAGGATGGCAGAGGCTAGGATCCAGGGCCAAGAACCATGGGGTCAGCATTCATCTTCAACCACAATTCCTTAACCCATTGTCTTCTGTGCCTTTCTTGGAGGTAAGTAACATTTCAACACTAGGAAACCTACTCTCAGCTTGAGAACTACCGACAGTTCCAAGGGACAGGGGCTTATGCCACAGTGAGCACCTCCAGGTTAGACCTGACCCAGAAAGAAGAGCCTCAGATTACTAGTCTGTACTGCTCGGAAAGGGAAGAAGATGAGGCCTCTAAAACTCACCTGGAGGGCACCTGGTAAGTCATCATGACGTGCTGGTCAGCATTGGCCATGAGCAACCAGATGGGATCCTGGAGCACATACTTAATAACCTGGTCCCCAGGCTCAGTCCTGACCTGAGCAGCGCCAGCTTCAGCCTCTGAAGAGTCGATGCTACCAAAGTACTTGCTTGTGTGGCTGCTTTGGCTGCTGCCTGTGGAGAGGTGGGGAAGGCCAATGGAGCCAGGCTGGCTAACACATCCACCCTGAGAGGCTTCACCAGGCCACCCTCTAAGACCACGTGTCCAGCCCACCGGCCTTAACAGGTTAGGTCAAACTGGGGCTTAGCTTCCCACCTCTGTCCCACTCTGGGAAGTACTGGAGGGAGCACTCACGAGTAATGCTGGCTGAGGTACTCCCCCCTTCATGGGATCCTGAACCAGATCCAGAGCCCAAGCCAGAGCCCAGAGAGCCTGAAGCTGCAGAGCCTGTGCCAGAGCGAGAATCTTCCTGTAGTAGTAGCTCCAGCAGATCACTGGAGCCTGAAAGTGCGTCCTGATTGGAGGACTCAGTTACCTCTGCCTACAAGTGGAGTGGAGGGGACAGGTTATCACCACAGTGCTTCTCCTCAACTGCTTCTGTTGAGGGGCACCAAGGAAGTCACTCCCGACCCCACAGAACTTTGCTCCTTGCTCCACGACACAGGGCCAAGTTAAGAGGAGAGTTGACAAGTACGGAACGTAATGCCAGACCCTTTCCAAGTGGCAGCGACACTCTTAGAATGTACTTTGGTGTACACTGGGTTGTCCTCGCCACCTGTCAGATAGACAGAACCGTCCCTTCCCAGAGGAGGCAGCTCATTTCTGCTTCATTCACAAAGTGCGCTTGAACCCTCCCACCCATACCAACTCGAGGAAGGTGAGAACTGGCCCAGAGAGCACACGGGCAGAAGAGGGGCAAGGGCTGAGGGCACTGCGAGAGGGGGGAGTTGTTGCTCACCAGTCTGGCCTCTGGCTCAGCAGCCTCCTCACTGGGAGGCAGGGGCCCAGCGCTGCTTCCGGGGCCCCCTGCAGCACCCCCCTCAGTGCGGGGGGACTCCTCAAGCTGCAGCAGATTGAGCTGCAGTGGGGAACTGCATCTTGAGTTGAACAGGGGGGAGTCTGGGCGGTGTGGGGGGCTGGGGGCCGGTGGGGGCAGGGACGGAGAAGGTGAGTGGGAAGCAGGAGTAGGTGGCCCCTCGGCAGGGGCCTGGGATACCCCATATGGATAGCTAGGTGGGGTAGGGAATAGATAGTTAGGGAGCACCAAGGCCACCATTGGGGTCACCAAGGGAGAAGGGAAAGTAGCAGGGGGCACAGACGTGGGGGCAGGGGGCAGAGGCTGTGGACCTCCTCGAGGGGCGAAGACTGGGAGTGGGTAGGGCTGGACCATTGCTGGGAAGGGGGCAGTGGCTGGGGGGGGTGGCCAGGGTCCAGAGGAGGGCACAGGTGAAGGGTGGGAGACATAGCAGGGAGTTTCAGGCTGGGGGTTCTGGTGGTGGCGAGAACGTTTTGCTTTAGATCTGCAGTGGTGTCGGCGACCAGGGGGCATGGGGCCATGGTGGCAGCCTGTGGGGAAAGACCAGGGTTAGCAAGGAGCCTGCCACCTCCACTTCCCTACACACTGAGGACAGGCAAAGGGTCGAGAAAGCTGCTCAGCCTGCACGCAAAACAGCAAGATAGAAAGCAGGGGGCATTTCAGGGAAGAATCACAGGAGACAGGGGACAGGGGGTTTATTGTGAAAGGAGCCAGGAGGGCAAGGTTACATGAGGGTCAAGCTGGGAGTGTGCCAAACAGAGACACACTGGCAGAAAGAGCAGGCAGAGTGGGTCCATGGATGAACAGGCAGGTGACTTCAGTCCGTCTGCCAAAATCCCTCAGGCTGGGCTGCCTGGATACTTGTCCCGCCAGTTGAAACTGTGCTCTGCCTAACTCACAATGGAACGATGTGGTGGGCAGAATAGGCCAGGCCTCAGTCCTAAGTCCTGCAGCTGGCTGCGAAAGTCGCCTGCAGGTACCTAAGGGGCTACTTTCTATATCTGCCCTGGAAGTCCAACCCCATCCAAGATCGGCACAGTCTCTGCGGCTCGACATCGGTGATGCTAAGCCCCACGTGGGCACAGTTTTTGCCCTTGCTCTCAGGCTAGGACTCGAGCTTACCTGGAACCAAGCACTTCCACACGCCTGTCTCAGTGCCACCCCGCCCCAAGCTTCCCTCCTCAGCTTGCAGCCTGGAACCCTGGCCTAGTAGGGGAAAGGTATGTAGGAGTCTAACTAATGAGGGTCCTGATGGTAAAGACAGCATTAGCCTGGGTCCCCCACCACAACACCACCCCAGCATCTGGTCCTAGGCTGGCTGTGAAAAAGGCAGCTTAAGGAAGCCCCAGGTGGCTACCTCGCTCGCCAGGGGCTGAGGGGGCCACGGAAGAGTTGTCAAGTCCACGAAGCCTGCCGATGTCTCTGAAGCGGCTGAGGAAGGCTTGTTCTTCCTTTTGTGTGTGCAGGGATAGCACAGCCTTGGTCAGACCCACTGGGCGATAAGCATCTGGGGCTGGGTCAGGGGCTACTGTGGGGCTGGGGGCCGGACTAGGGGTTGGGCCAGGGGCTAGGCCAGGCAGGTCCTCCATCATGATGATGTCTAAGGAAGGTGAGATGGGAAAAAGGTGATGAGAAACATCTCAGAGGTAAACGTGTCCACACTACAACCATCCTACCCAAGGCTTGGGAACCCAGGTCCTCAAGGCCACCTCTCTGTCAAAAGCTAGACCTGGGCTCTTCTTCCCATGCAAAACTGTCCAGAGAAAAAGACCCATGGCTAAGACCCTGCCAGGAACCCCTGGGGTGATACCTCCTCCTCCTCCTAAGGGAAGCCCACATCTTGCTTTCCACACATTTTTAAGGTCTACCCAGAGACCCTGAAGTCTTGCTTTAGTGGTCAACATTTCAGTGTTGGACCCCCTCCCCTTACATCCAACTGACAGTCAGAATTCAGGAGGGAGAGTTGGGGAAGGGCAAGCAGCAGAGGTTAGTAGGGTGGGCAGTCGGGAGCAGTAGAGCCCCAAGCTAAGGTGGCCTCCTCTCCACTGGGGGAAGGGGAAGAAAGGCAGGCAGGAAAGAGCTCTGGTGAGGGACAAAGTGGGGTCCAATCATACCCCCCTCACTCCACGCCCATACCCGACTCCGGGGGCTTCTTGTCTCCCACATGGACGATGGTGGAGCTGAAGCTACACTGACTGGTGACAGACACCACGCTCTCTGCCTTATTGGCCAGGGCGAGCGGGCTCAGGGTGCCTCCCACCACTGGCTCCTTCCGAGGAGTGGCCCCCTCCCCAGACAGCACTGCTGACGTCGGATCTGTGCGGAGAGATGGCACTGGTTACCACCCCCACCCCTCGGAAGGAGAGGGGATCCCAGGGTGCAGTAGGGAAGGATTGGCTAGAGGGAGGAACCTGGAGATCAGGAGGCAGGAAAGGAGGGCTGGAATAGCAGGTGGGAGCCCCCAAGGCAGAAGTGTATAAGCCCAGCACTACCCGGACGGACGGGAAGGGCAACGGGGGGTGGGGGGGGGGCCAGGAACACACATCTTTACCTTTCTTGGCCCCGACAGGAACTGGGCCTGCCCTCTGCTTGTCGTCATCGGAGGCTGAGGAAGCAGTACAGGAAGAGGAGGAGGCACATTTGCGCTTTGTTGTGCTGGGAATGTTGCAGCTCTCTAAGTACCTGGGGATGGATGAAGCAAAGGATTTTAGGGCAGGGCCTAGGGCAGGCAAGGAAGGACCAAGGAAGAAGGTGACTGGCAGGCCTTACCTGAGGATGCTGTCCAGGCAGTTGATCTGCTGGTAGGAACAGCTGGAGGCTTCTTTCCTCTCTGGCTCCTCAGGGACCAATGCGAGTGGGGCTTGGTCGGGAGCAGGAGCCACCTCCAGTTCAGGGTTTGGGGATTGGCAGGAAAGGACTTTGGCCTTGAGTGTACCTGTAGCTAGGCCAAGGAAAAGAAACAGTAAATGGGCTAGGAATGAGGGTAAGGGGAGCCTCAGGCCTTAACTCTCATCCCTCCTCTATGCTGTTACCAACTCACCGAGGAGGCGGGGCCGGGGTGGAGGCTTGGCCCGGGACTCAATGAAGAGCTGCTGTCCCTGGTGCTTCACCAGATGCACGTCCTTACAGATCTGCTGGAAAGTCACCTGTGGGACAGCAGAGCACTGGGCAGCATTGGGGTGGCCAGTGCCAGTGCCTAAGTATCAGTAACAGCACCTGCGAGCCTACATGAGCAACGGACTGGCAATGATTCCCAAGAGAATGGGCGATGAGGAGGGTGACATGGCGAAGGTTACTCACTGGAGCAGGAGGCCCAGGCCCCTCAGCATCACCCCCATTGCTATCACTGGAGGAGCCAGGGCTATGAAGAGGACCAGGAGACATCAGAGGGCCAACTCCACAGAGCCCTGTGGGGCTGGAGCTGTGCACAGGCTGCAGCAAGAAGGATGGGTTGGTTAGATGTCTAGATCCTACTTCCTGACCACTTCACTCGTGAGGCCTTCCTCAGCTCTCACCTGCAACAGCAGTCGATGGATCTGCTCTGAGAGTTCCTGTATATCAGAGTCCAGGGACAGAGCTGGGCTGGGGGCCGGGGGAGTGAAGACGTCCTCATTCAGGGGTGCCCTGCAGCATGGAAGGGTGAATCCTGTCCTTGTCTAGTCCTGTAACACTGTCCCATCCCCAACACCAGCTCAGAGATGTGACACACTTACGTGCGTACTTTATGGCGGCCCAACACGAAAGCCACCTTGCGACTCCAGGGATGCACAAAGCCGGCCCAGCTGGTGTCCATGGTGACATATTCACCATTCCGAGCACAGAAGCGAATAGGAGAGTGGTCAAAGGGCTGGCCTGCCAGCTGCAGAACTATGGGAACAGGAACAAAAATGGTGTTAGTGACTGGGAGAACTGAATAAAGTGGAGACAGAGACACACAGAGACATCCAAGACACCGAGGCATCGAGGCCCAACACCACACGGGCAGCTAAGAAACCCTGGAGACAAGCAGGGAGTGAGAGCAAGATGGGGCGGACTCACTCTTCTTATGAATGGCCAGCATGAGGGGTCTGTCCTCAGGGTGCAGAAAGAGGAGTACGGGGGCCCCCACAAGATCCTGGGGCAGGTAGCCCAGCAGTGGTGCAGCCCTGCATGAGAGGAGGCGTCAGGCCACGGCTTGCTCCTGGTTACCCACCTTCCTCCAAGTCTGTCTTTACCTTACCTTTCATCTACATCCTGGAAGAGGCAGCTGGGTGTGTGCCGCGTGGTGAAAATCCTCTTGTCAGGCGGGATGCGGGGAGCTGCAGCATAGAACATGTAGGTTTCATCCACAGAGGTCTAGCCCCTCAGCCCTCCTCTCTGCCTAGGGTTTGGCTGTCCAGCGGTTCTCCTCTCTGCTCAGACCTGGCTTTATGGCCCACAGAGAGTCTGAGTCATTTGGTGACTCACACCAGAGATGACACTGAGAATCACTGACAGATTCTTTTCCACCTGTCACAGCTCAAGGATCTCACCCTACCCTACCTACAAGCAGGGTCTGAACCTCTTATATTACCTAAACCCTAAGGACCCACTCAGCTCATGCCTCCCAGACTCTCATCCTAAACTTCACCCCATCCTAGAGGGAAAACCTTCCATCATCCCCCAGGCCAGGGCCCTAGCCCGCCCACCTTCATAGCCAGAGTGGATGCGCTCTGCAATGAGTAGGCAGCATGGCTGGGCAGGGGCCCCATCTGAGACCCGAATCTTGGTCACATATGGGGTTAGGCGGAATGGCTGGTACCGAGGCCCTGGATCCCGGTCAGGACCTCCTCTGGCAAGGGAAAGATGGATATTAGAAGTTTCCAGTGGAAAGCTGCCACCCCCTTGTCAAAGTCACAGCCCATATAACAGCAATCAATCACAGGGATGAATAAAAGACAGAGGCCTTCTCCTCTTCCCCTCCCTACCTGATTCGGCAGAAGACAGACTTTTCCTGGGTGAAGTCCTTGAGGCCTGAACCTAGAACAGATGAGAACGGCGGTAAGCACAGTGCCATTCCTTTCCTGGGCTGAGAAGAACCCAGGGAATGAAAGCTTAGGCCCAGGCTGCTCCTGGCAGCAGCTTCTTGGAGCTGTTCCGCCCTCTGCAAAGCACAAGGGCACTTTACCTGCAGAGGTCCCAGTGCCCCAGGTCGGCAGTCGAGATGGTGTAGTAGAGCCATAGAAGACACCCACATCCTGGGGAGCTAGGAGCTCTGAGAAGCGGGCACCCCGAAATACATCCCGTTTACAACGCAGCAGGACACCTGCCTGCTCCGAAATATAGACAATCCGGCCTGTCAGGAAGGACACAGCCACAGAGAAGGTATCCTAGGATGAGAACAAGATCAACAGAAGGTTTAGGAGCTGCAGGAATGAGGATGAGGGTGTGTTAGAACACAGGACCCACGCTGCAACTGACCTGGTTTCGCAGAGTGTATTCAGATGTGATATGCTCCAGTTCCTCCAGGGTGTAAGTAGACATGTCCATGGCACAAGGCTCACCCTCCTCCAGACTCCACTGCTGATAATATTCCTGGTTAGCTGTAGGACAAGCCATACTCAGTAAGAATGGAACCTACAACAGTCCACTCCCTGGCCACACCCTGCCAGGAAGTTCCACTCACCCTGCACCTGCTTGACACAAGCCAAGGCATACTGCAGTGTGGCCAGGGTCCCAGATCGGCCCTTGCCTCGACGTTCTGGTGGCAATCGAAGTTTGAGCTCCCGAAGTGCAGTCATGAGTTCCTTCTGGGTCCTGGCTCGAGCTGACTGTTCACTACTGCAAGGCCCACAGGAACGGAGGAGTAAAGACATTAGCCCCAGAGTCCGGCCCCAATCCCCAGGCACCTCCCACAGCCCTCATGCCACAGACCTGCAGCCGCTGGTAGATGGGTTGTCCTGCTCTGAGCTTGCACTCAGGAGGCTATAGGCAATGGAACTGCTTGGTGGAGATGGGCTCTGAGAGTTTGTACTAGAAAAGAAGCAACAGCCCAAGGTGAGGGCCATGTGATCAACAGCCCCGTGCTCTCACCTAGCTCCCCAGAGCACTTCTGGACCATGCAGTATGCTCGTGCACACACCTCTTGCTGCTCTCGGTGGTCTCCAGCAGGGCTGAGTCCTTGCCATTGCCAGAAGAAGAGCTATGAGAGCTCCGCTGAGATGCGCCCCTGGACTCGTGTCCATTGGACTCATTGCCGCTTGAGCCATTGCTGTTTGCATCAGTATCATCAGCCAGGCTGCGGCCTGTACAAGGCCGGTGCTGTGCCCCAGGAGATGGGGCTCCTCCAGGGCAAAAAGGTTCTCCGGGCCTGGGGTCTCCTCCCCCCTCAGCCCCTTCTAGGGGGCCACTCATGTCTGGGCCATGCAGTGGAGAACAAAACAGGGAAGGTGAGGAGGCCACCACGGGTGCACCACGGGACTTTTGAGGCCTGGATAAGGGAGGTAGGACGTCTGTCTCTGAGGGCTGAGTAATTTAATCACAGCACCTAGAAAAAGAAACCAAAAAGGAAGGTTTAGCAAAGCTGAGCCGTGACTGAACGTTGGCTACATCCAGTCCTTCCTCTGCCTGTCCCTCACTGATGGGACTCAGGCCTGAGTCCTTGTAATAGGAAGCCAAGTTCTGTTTCCAGTTCCTCCTAAGGGTACACTACAGGTAGGAAGGCAACTCTGTTGAGCCTTCTCTTAGGCCCCCTGCCAGTGTGGAGTGAATACAGCCTGATTAACTAGAACTATGGCTTTGGGACGAAGCTTGCAATTTTCTTATCCCCAAATTCTCATCAGGTCCCCACTTGGTCTAGGACTCTGAGGCCTCTCAGAGCAGGGGGTGAGCTGATCGCCTCCTATATTTAGGCTTCCGGGCTAATTTTATCCGGGGGCGGTACCACCCCCGCTGCACATGCGCATCGATGTGCCTGGCCCCACCACGCGCTTCCGCCACAGCCACGGTCGCCAGGGAAACCGACGTCAGCCGCTGAGCTCAGCGGTTGCTGGAGGGACCACAGGAGGGCAGGAGAGACCCCTCCCCCCACCCCTAATGCTGTGGAAGTGGAAAACCGACCCACTCCCATACTGGCCAACCACCACCCCCACCCCACCCCCGCTAATACTGGCTAGCAAGGCCCGGGAATCATCCACCTTAACAAATTCCCAAGGCCCAGAGGGACCAGGAGCCATGTGAAGAGAGATGAACTATAGGGACTCCAGGAGCAAGTCCTAGCCTGCCCAGGGAGAAATACGTGGCCTCTGCTCTATGTGGAAACGTCCCCATCCTAGCTCTTGCCTTGATCCACCATTCTGATCAAGACACTGCCTTTCTTTCTCGGGACCCTGCCCACTCCCAAACGTCAGGACTGGAGTTAACACTCGCCATAGGCAAGGACCCAAGCATCTTCCCTGGTCTCCTACTTTTCTAGTTAACCCTACTACCACATCAATGCCTTAGGTAGGGAACATACAACAACCAACATAGAGTTCCTCCTCTATTCCCTGTCTAACCACACCCCCATCCCAAGTATTTTCCGAGCACCACGAGAAAAGGGAAGGCTGTGGCCAACAGCAAGAACTAGCACTGGGAACAGGATGTTCCAGCATGAAGCGGCTGACATCACGACAGGCATGGGGCCAGGAATTGGAGGGAGGAAGGCAGCGAGTGCAAAAACCTGAAGGGGTCTTTGTGCCAGAGCAAACCCGAGGACCCCCAAGTGACAGGAAAGGGGTAAGGAGCCATGCTCGCTAATAGTCTGTTGTTGGGCGTAGGACGGTTGCGATGGAGAGCGAATAAGAATTAAGGCAACCCGTGCAGGGTTGAGTTGAACACCTAAGGGCCCCAGGGGCGGGGAAGGATGGACAGTGACAAGAAGGGCAGGTTTCTGTTTTGCTATCCGAGCGCCAGAGCTGAAAGTGACCCATCACATTGGAGGTAGTGGTAGCCAAGCTCCGGGACAAAGACTAGCCCTAGGATTGCAGCAGAGATCCCTACCTGGCCGTTCGAGCGCCCTCCAGCAGCCTGCCGTTTCAGCCCGCAACCGAGAAGCTCCGAGAGGCTGGGAGGCGGGTTGCATAATGCCAGGCCCTGCCCCTCATTGGCCTTCTGCCCAAAGAGCCGCAGGCCCCGCCCCCAGTTGGCTAAGGATCTCTCCCTGGCACCCGATTGGCTACTGGCTCCCACTGAGGTCAGGGCTGTGTCACACACATCCTTGCACGTGGACTAGGGTGCTGGTGCTGGGCTGAAGGGCCTCAGACTGCTCAGTCAGCCAATGGGCTCAGGATGCATCGCACAGTGAATAATGAACGGGAAGTGAAGGGAGGGGAGATATCCTTTTCAGAGAAAACGTTTGGGCCACAGTGGGCGCTCAAGAGAAACCTACTTCCTGAACTGACCAGCCTTGCAGAACAAGACACCTGTCCTGGAGCCAGTTGAATGAAATGTCTGATACCCATGAGTAGTGGGAGAGAGAAAATCTAGCTTCTCCCCAACCTTGTCATAAAGAATCTAATCCCTTCCTCTGACACTTCAGATCCTGAGAGAAGGGCAATTGAGGGTCCACGTGTCATTAAGGGGTGAGTGGGTGATGGGCGGATACAGATAATGGAAAGGGCAGCGAGAGCCAATGGCTACTGTGAAAGGAAACAAAAGCAGGTGCTTCGATGGCCAATCAGAGAAAAGGTCTCCAGGCAGCCTACTTGATGACTAGCGCTGCCTCTGCAGAGGATGCAGCCACCCACATTTAGGGCTGCCCCACAAGTTGGGAGGACAGGAAACCAGGACTACAAAGGGACAGCAGAGAGGACAGTTTAGGCCCTATAGGCAGAAAAAGATGAGGTGGCAAGGGCTTTATATTCCTGCTGCTTAGGAAAAGCTAAGGTTCGCGTAGCAAGCTCATCCATCTCATTTGCCGTACTCAGCAGTAATGCAAGTCATTCAGTCTGGGTCAGGACTCGACACACAGCAGACTATCGGTAAACAGGATGACTTTGTGTCTATCCAGGATAGGTAAGGGAGAGGGAGTCTTAGGAGAACAGGAGGCAATAAGTTATAATTTAAAAAAAGAAAAGTGGAGCACTGATTCATAAAAAGGAATAGGGACTTGGACTTGATGGGGGTGAGGAGTAGCGTTCCAGCCTGGGTCTAGGAGAACAGCAGTGACATATCCAGACCCGTGCTGAGCAGTTTTTCCAGCGTTCCCTGGAAACGTAGGTGAAGAGGCCACCAAGCAGCTGCTGACATAATCAGCTGTAAGTGCACGCCCCTCTCTGTCACGTGGCTAAAGCTTTCCTTAACAATAGTGTTTCCCTTGGAGGAGGCGGAGTGGCAGGGATGTGTAGAAAAGCTGGGACACAGAAGTGTTATAAAATCACCCAGAAAAACAGAAGCAGGAAAACGGAAAACAAAAGACACGGGCGCCTGAATCCTCAGCTTCCTCTTCCTGAAAATGATGCTGCTTTTCTGCCCTGGCATATTGCGTGTGACCCTGTTCTCTCCTTTTTTATTTTCAGACCCCATTCTCCCTCCATAGCTCTCAAGGATTAGGTGTGATTCCTCTGACCCAAACAGCCATTGCTCACCCACCTCCGTATCTGCCATTTACACAGACAAAAGGTTCAGCACTCCAACAGCCCCCACCTGGTCCCAAGGCCCAGGTTGTCAGATCTGACCGTCCCCACAGTAACCAAGCTCTGCTGCCGTCAATGGGGAAGAGGGGGCGGGAGACAGTGGTGACGTCAAAGCGGAGGAAGGAGGCGGGGCGAAGCAGCCGGGGAATGTGGGGCAGGGAGGCTGGAGAGGCAGCGGTTTGGGAGGCAGCCAGCCCCAGAGGGCGGCGGCCGGCCAGCGCACTAGGGAACATCGTGTTCTCTTGGCTGCTGGCCCAGGACATGCACTCAGACTTGGCGCCTCCCCCAACCCAACGACAACCGTCCTGTACAAAAGCCAGGGATTCCTGGAGAGACGGTTAGAAGGAAGGGGTCCTCCTTCCCTACCCCCACGCCTGGCTCTCTTCGGGACTTGCTTGCGTCTGTGGACTCCCAGCTGATTCTTACAGCTCCTGGCATTGGCTTTTCCCTTTCACCAAACTGTACACAGCTGCTGGCCAGGTACCAAAGAGCCACCGCGGGTAAATTGGAGGCCCAGGTTCAGAGAGGGAAGGCGCACCTTTGCTCCTTCCCAGAGGCCCCCTCAGAGGCGGATTTTCTAGTTACTATTACAGCACAGAACAGGTGGGAGGGGGGTCAGGGAGAATGCATTTAGAATGAGGAAGTCAAACTGGGCAGAGCAAGTAGACTCAGTCTGGAGCCCAGATCTTGGGAGAGGAATACAAGGGAGGAATGATGGAATTTGGGTTGGTGCCTGCAGACCAGAAAAATCAGGAAGAGGGAAAAGAGGAGTCATCAAAACTTGCAGAAAAACAGAAGATGAGGGTTGTTCCAAACACAGCATTCACATAAATCCCTAGCTATCACTACTGTTTTGTTACCTTATAGTTGTGTTTTAAATGATCCAAGCCTGAGCTTAATATTTTAAGTATACTGTTCTTTTTTAAGCCCCAAAACAACTGAAGGTAGATATCACCCTCATTTCATGAGGGATAACTAAGACATAGTAGTCACTAAACTTGCCTTAATTATCTGCTTCATAAACATGTTCTCAGCTTCCTAGGTTCAGGCTCTGATGATGGCTTGTCCTGGCTTCTCACCCTCAGGGACCCTGTGAAGTGTTACCAAACCTCTACTTCTTAAATATTTCCCTGAGTCTAAGTTTGGTGCCTAGAATACAAGCTGCATCCAATTCCTTCTTCCCTTTCCGCCTGATCTCAAGGCACTGTTTGTACTCCACTCACACCACCACGGTTCATTTTTTACTATGCTCAAAGACCTTGAGATCGTTCGAGAAGTCTCCAGCCACAATGCTTTCCTAGCAACCTCACTTCCTCCCTCTCCAACCTCAACCAGGCCTGACTGTCTAGACACCAGAGCAGCCTTTTGGTGCCTCCTCACCTCTAGCAAGTTGAGAAGAAGAGTGAGCAAGCCGGTATATAGAGACCCTCTATCCTATCCTCCCTTTCAGAATCCAATAAATCGCTAGCCCGTTTCTGTTTGCAAGCATGTCCCTGAGACCCCAATGCTCCTTTCCACGTGATGAGATAGTCTCCAAGTCACACAAACCACCAGCACACCAACTTTTCTCAGATTACATCCCACATTCCCACCTGCCCTCCCAGGGTCTTTCTCCAGGCTGACTCTGCCTCTTCCAAGTGTTTGGGGAGCCTACCCAAACCTTAACCAACTCTCAAGCGTCCTATTGCAGGCCCTTCAGCTCTCTCGGGTGGCTGAGGGCTTTTGAGCACTCTGCGCTAGGCAATAGGGTCCAGGGACCCTAGAGAGCTAAGAGATCTGATGCTAGTAACTCCTATCCAAGTTCCCCTGGAGCTGTGTTTGCAGTCCACAACCATCAAACACTCCTACTGCAGCCATCGTGCATGGCGTGATACACACACACACACACACACACCACTCCTTTTGGCCAAGCACTCCTTCCGGGAAAAACCCATTTCGACCGCCCCAGAGTAGGGGGCTACTCACAGTTCCGATCGCACGCAGAAAGAATCCAAATTTCTTCACTACTGGGGAGGTTTGGTAGCTACTCCACCGGCTCCTCCAGGCCCTCCCACTGCCCGATCTGTCACGCCTCCCAAGCTTATTGGCTCAGAGGCGACAACCCATGCCCCGCGCCTCGTGCAGCCGACAAGCCCCTGCAAAGCCACCATTGGCACTTCAGGGCGCAGTCATCTCCCCATTGGGCAACATGACAACCGGTAGTGATAGAGCCACGTGAGGGAGGGGGCGCCCCAGCGCGTTGATTGGACATCTGACCGGAAGCCACACCTCTCGCCCACTCCCAAAGCTTTTATTGGCTGTGGAAACAGCCCCGCCCTGCCCAAATCGGTGACGCAAATGCCGGCCCTGCCCTAAAAACTTTCTCATAGGCTGAGAGGCCTTGGAGATGTAGGGAACACGTGCGGGCAGGCTCACGCGGCAACTTGTTTACCGAGAAGCTGGGGATTTTCCTTGACGACACTTACCCAAGACTGTGTGGAGTCTGCGCAGGCGTACCGAGCGACTTGTACGCAGGCGTAGATGTAACAGGCTATGGCGTAGTGGGGATACTTAGTAAAGAGACCCTGCCATGACAAGAGGCTTCTGATGCCTGAGTTTTGTGTCTCCGATTGTTCTCAAAGCTTAAGTCTGAGCATTAGAAAGAAGAAGTCTTTAGATTGTATGACGATGATAATGAAAATGACAGTCGACGATCTTGTTTTCTGTATCAGACGCTTCTTGCAGACTCCAGCTCACTACCCATAACCTCACAAAGAGACTGAGATGCAGGGGTTACATAATCTGTCATAATTCCCATGCTAACATGTTGATTAAAAAGCTCTGACACCATGAAGGTATGTCCTTGTTTTAGGGCCTATGGAAACCTTAAGCCTAATTTCAGGGATTAAATGCAAAAAGCCTAACGTATTTAAACTCCCCCATAAAGGTAGAAGTTAGGATAGAATATTGCTAAATACAAGACACCTGAGCACCTTAGAACCTCTAAAATAATGTCTAATGCAAGAGCCTGAAAAATCTATTTTTAAAAGTATGTCTAAACCGGACAGTGGTGCACACTTTTAATCCCAGCACTTGGGAGACAGAGGCAAGTGAATCTCTGAGTTCAAGGCCTGGTCTACAGAGCTAGTTCCAGGACAGCTTGGGGCTACACAGAGAAACCCTGTCTTGAAAAACCAATTTAAAAACAAAACAAAAAACAAAAACAAACCTCTAATGGTTTTTATTTCTTGGCCAGGTATATTAAAGCACATGCCTTTAATTGCAGCAGAAGGGGAGCAAAGAGGCACTTGGATCTCTGTGAGTTCCAGGGCAGCCTGGTCTACATAGTGAGTTCCAGGATAGTCAGAGCTACATAGTGAGACCCTGTCCCCCCCCCCCAAAAAAGTTATTTTTATTTAGACAGGGTCTCATTATGTAGACCAGGCTAGCCTCAAACTCAGAAACCAGCCTGCCTCTGCTTCCTGCATAGTTGATTAAAGGTCTGCATCACACCTGGCCTTCTAGTGGTTCTTAGCCACTGAATTCTCTTTCTCTAGGTTCAACTGTCCTGGAGAGGCAAGGGTCACCATCATCCAGCAAGTACCACACAAACAAGCAGTGACTAGTCAGTCCCCCATAGTCCCCCATACGCTGAATACAGAGGGCAACCAGAAACCCTGCTACAATTTAGTGAAGCCCCTGAAGTATATCCATGGAGACAGTGTTTTGGGAGTTGAAGAGAGTGGCTAAAGTAACAATCCCACAACAGAGTGCAAGAGTGATACTCCGTCTATAGCCAGCTTTATGCTACAGCTGGTTTTGTCTCATCAGGATGAGCCTTTCACACGTTCATCAGCCCATCTCAACGTCTGGCTGGCACCGTGCCGGAAAGGGGAAGAGATGCCCCACAGAGGCAGCCCAGGAGTGGACAGCTATGAAAGAGCCTAAAGGATAGCTAGTGAATTTTAAGAGACAAAGGAATTAATGGTAGCAGCATACTCCAGGCCAGAGAAGTGGGGACCTGGGAACCCCTGGCTGTAGAGTTCACCTGGCTCAGACAGCAGGTTCTTTAGTGGTACTTTCAATTCTTGTCTCCTGGTGCCCCACATGGCCACTTTGGGAATCACACTTTACAAGGGCCCAATTGGGGTCAGGGCTTACAGCAACAGGCCAGCTCCTGGAAGTGAATCTTTTCAACCACCCCACTATAACTGAAGATCCAATACTCTTACTACTGGTTAAGAAAAAGATTGTAGACACCACGTGGTTACTCATTACACGTTTATTGTACATTTTCACAATCTGGATGCGCCACAGAATTGGGGGCATGGGGTAGGGGAAGCAGGAAGGCAGGGGACACTGGGATAATATTGGGGGTCTAGAACACAAGCACCCCCACCCCCAGCATCTCTCCTACCCTTTCACACCACAGTTTAGTTCTCCTTGGGTCCCCGCCACACAGAAAACCTGGTGTGGGGGGAAAGAGTTTGGGGACACCCCCCACCCCAGTGGCAGGTTAAGGGGCTGTACCCTCAGACCCTTAAAACTGTGCCATTTAAAAAGATTAGATCCTTCCTCTATCATTTCACCCAAAAAGGGAACAGCTTGCACTCTCTCTCTCTTTCTCTCTCCCCCTCTCTCTCTGGGCTCAACAGCCCTGGAGAAAGTCGAGGATCCCCATCATCCAGCAAGTCCCATACACATATTGGCAGTGACTAATATTCCCCACCCTGAATACAGGGGGGCAGTCAAAGGAGCTGGGCAGTGATGGGGGCAACCCCCCCCCACAGAGTGGGGAGGAAAGTTTTCAGTCCAACCTCTAGCAAGATGAGGCCAGAGGTTTCAGGCAGGAATTGGGGGGGATTCTATTTTGTCTTACTCCTCCCCAAGGCAGTGATGACACACACATCGGAGTCACCCTCCTCAAAGAATCAGACTGTGGTCAACCCCCAATTCTCCTGGTGGAAGGAGGAGGCAAATCAGGCAGGTGGGAGGGAGGGAGGGAGACCCCCTGGGAATGTCAGTTGAGTGCCCCACATGAAAACTGGGGAGCAGGAATGTAGGGAGAGACTCCGAGTGGCAGAATTATTGGTCCATCATGACACACTGAACTCCAAGACACTTACACACCAGCTGGGGGTTGGGAGAGGAGGGTACAAGAGGCTTGGAAAATGGGGTAAGGGAGGTAAACTAGACTAGAGGGGCTGGGGGGGCAATTCTGGGGTCCAGAGCAGCCTGGTTCCCCAAAAGCCCAGGCTCCCCACCACCTGCAGGTAATGTCGTGCAAATGAAGTGTGATAAGAGGACCAATGGAGACTAACTCTTCAGAAAAGAAAGGAAAAACAAGAGAGCAGTGGGATAGAAAGGAAAGAAACTAAAAGGACATTATGCAAATGATAAGCTAATTAGTATACTGGAAGCTCCCAGAAAACCTTGGGATTCTTAGGACCAAGTGGGACCAGTCTCAGAGCTTTCCAAGGGATACAAAGATGCAACCTAGGGAAGCCTGGACAGGTAGGAGTTTTTGTTTGTTTCTGTGGAGTTTGCTTTTTGTCTTGGGAGGGTCGGGAATTGTACAGGGAAGCCAGGGGAAGGGTCAGTTAGATCCAAGGGAAGAAAAGGGGCTATTGCATAGCAGATGCAAATGAAGGGACTGGGGGCTATCAGGAAAAGAGGAAAAGGGACAGAGGATGAGAGAGAGGTGAGGGGAACCTCAGGAAGGGGTATTAAGGACAACCGGAAAAAATCTTCTAGTAATAAAACTACAAACAGACCAAATATATATAATATTATATATGTATAAATAACAGCTGGCTATTTACAGGGGGCACACACACGGACACACACACACACGGATCCAAGGGAGGGGGGCTGAAAGATATGGCTGAGAGGTGGAGGAACGGCTGGGGGGTGGGAGAGAGGCCCTTCTTAGGCAGGGCAGACTCCTCAGGGATTTAAGTGCTGAAGTAAACTGTGGAGAGAGGATGAGAGGACGAGGGAGAGGGGCAGAAAGAGAAAGAAAGCAGTGTGTCAGGCCTGGCCCTGTTCCAAGCATCCCCGCTCCCCACTGGCTGACACCCTTCCCTCTCTGAGTCTCATTTCTTCATCTACATAACGAAAGGACTTATAAGTGGGTATTAAGACCCTGTAAACTCCATGATAGGACAAAGGGGCACAAAACCTTTAATCCACTGGGCACGTGACTATAATTGCTCAAATAGTGGAGTAGTTGGTTTCCTGGTCTTGTCCGAGCCCCTTGACCCTTCATGTCTCCTACTTCCCAGTTCTAGGAGCCCAGCTGGGCTCTTAGACCCAAAGGGTTCTTAATGGAGTGCCAGGGGCCCACCCAGTAATCCTATTTTCAAAATCTTAACAGAAATTACCCAGAACCTGGCAAAGTAAGGCTATACAGGAGCCAAGTTTTTGGCTCTCAATGAATCAGAATTGCCAATAGCAGTAAAGTGTGTTTTTGTTGAAGAGTGAAAACTAGGTTAATGACCTTCAAAACCTAGAATCCACAGGAAAAGCCTCTAGCTCTCCAGGGAAAGGGCCCTGGCCACCTCCTGCCCCACTCACCGATGATGATGATGAGGATGATGGCGCAAATCACTCCCAAGATTATCATCATCTAGAAGTGAGAGGGAGGGTCAATGAGACCAGTGATGATGCCCCAGTCACCCACCGGCCCTCCTACCTGTCCCCATCTCCTTCCCCCTTACCTTGAGGTTTTTCCACCAGTATTTGCGCTTGAGCTTGGCTGCACTTGTTTCAAACTGGGAGGCCCCTGCCTGGAGGGCATCTGCGCGATCATCCAGCTCAGAGAGCTTCTGGTCCCGCTCCAGGACCTTGTCCACATTCACCCTCATGATGTCCACCACCTGGGGGAGGGGTCCACGAGGCAGGGGGTGTGCCAAGGAACGCCTCAAGGAAGGCACTTCTTGAACATGTGCCCATGGGCCACACATGGAACATGCACCCCGATGTTTCCAGGCTAACATGCCAAGGACATACACAGAACATGCCTAGCACACCTGGGGACATGCAAGGAGCACACATCAGGGGCATGCTGCAGCCACACACCTCAGATACCACAGCCTCATCTACAGGAGTTGGATCAGCCTATGACCAGAGCACACCTGCCCCAGCTGGCACACCCCAAGCTAGCACAAGTGATTATCAATCACCCCATAGTCCTTCCAAGTGCATGCTGACAGGGAAACAGGGACCGGACACGGCAGGTCTCTGACCCAAAACCCACAAGCTAAATTGTCATCACCTTCAAGCCAAGATGGGCCCCACACTTATTTGCCAGCCCCATCATCTTGCACCTTTGACACACACACTCACCTCATCCACCTGGGCCTGGGTCTGCTGCAGTCTCCTATTACTGGTAAGGTTTGGAGGGGGTGCAGGGGGGCCACCCTCGCCGGCCGGGGCGGCAGGCGGGACGGTGGCAGCGGTAGCCGACCTAAGGAGGAGAAACGGATTAAGATTCAGGGCCTGAAGCTTCGGGCCCTGTGGCCGGGGCTCCACCCATCCACCTGTCCATCCATAGCCCCTCCAGTCACCCGATGGGAAACCCAGCCACTCTACGGCCCCGCTGCAGTTAAGCTGCGTGACCTTGAGAGACCCTCCTTATGCCTCAGTTTCCCCGCCTGTTAAACGAAAGCGACCTCGGAGATGCTCCCCGGGGTCGACCCGAAATGACTGACAGCCATGGTGGCTGGGGCGGGGCGGGTAGACGCTGGGTCGGCTCCCTCCTGCGGCCATCGCCCGTGCCAGACCGCCCGGGACCGGCTCGGGGCGTCCAGGCGCAGTCACGGACACCAGCCTGGTCCGCGGCACGAGAGGCGCGGGCGGGACCCCCGTGTTTCCCAGCCCACTCCTGGGGGGGGCGGCCCGCGCGGGGCAAAACGTCGCGGGTGGCGAGTGGCGGGCGGACGACTTACATGGCGGGGGCAGCGGGCAGAGGACTTGGCAGAGGCAGTGATGGCGGCGGCGGCGGCGGCGGCGGCGGCTCGCACTGGCTCCGACTGGCGCTGGCTGCCCCGGACTGGAAGATGGCGGCCGCACGTCACCCGCATCCGGGCACTGCGGCGGGGGCGGGGCGCGGCAGGCGACACGTCGCTTGCGGGCCGCGGGGGCGGGGCGCTGCAGGGCCTGGGGTCGTGGGGTTGGGTTGGGTCTGTGGACCCTACGTTGTGGGCCTGGCTCGCGAGTCACCGCCGTCCCCAAGGCATCAGCCACCTGCCCCTCTTTTGGTACCCACAACCGAGACCCACACCTCACCCCTAAACTACATCCTCCCTCATCCTTGAAGCTGATCACACTGGTCCTCGCCTCATACAGCCTAAGGTCCCACCCTACAAACTGGTCCCCTCACATGGTGACCCGCCCTTAGCTCCTGGGAAGGTGGGTGTCCCTCAAGGTGGAAAATGAGAAGCGACCAAGGCAGGAGAGCGGCAATACTGATAACTGGAATCCTGACGCTGGGGTCGGGGAATTGTGAGAACGGACCTCACCCATCACCCTGCAACTGAATGTCTCAAGGGAGGTCTGGGGCCTCTGATTTCCTAGCAGGGTATGAGCAAAAGGAGTAACAGAAGATTCCCACCCCACCCCACCCCCGCCAGACAGACACACACACACACAGCTGTGAAAGCTGCCCCTCATCGCACATAAAGTTCAGACCAGGTGTGCTTGGAATGGGCCCCACAAAGATTAGACGAACTAAAAACTTCAGGAAGGGCAAAGGCTGCCTGGAGGTGCTGTGTCACATAGTAACAGCAGGCTGGTCCCCAACTGGGGTCAACTGCACAGCCTCAGCTTTAATTCTAGTGTAGGCCCTGGGTCGTAAAAGGGCAATGGGCAAGGGTTGCACCTGTAGGCAGGTGCTTTACATGTAGATTAGACTCACAGACATGACCTTGACAGAACCAACTGGGCCCTAAATACATCACATATGTAGACACTCAATAAATATTTGCTCAATGGCTTGATCTAGATAATACAATAGGAGATTATCTTAGACCTGGTCCATCCCTGACTGCTCCATTTTAAGTACACTAAACAGCCACAGCAGCTGTACACACTCCCCTCCTGCATCTAGACATTGGCCCAGGGAGCCAATGGTCTATTTAGCAAGCCTCCAGGGTGAAGGAGGCATTTTAGGGAAGGAGGTAGGAGTACTTATTATGTCCCCAAAAGAGCCTTAATCTCAAAGACAGGCAGGGTCTGCCTTCCTTCCTCCCACTCCAGGGCCTCCAGGGTGTGAGATCCTCCTGTGCGGCAGTGCCCCACCCCCTCCCAGCAGACGCCCCAGGACCCGTTCTGTCGTGAGAGGTGTTATTTCCCAGCTGTCTGGGGGAGGTGGAAGGGTGCAGGATTCGCTCTTGGCTGCCTCCCTCTCCCAGGAGAAGCTGCCAGCCTGGTCTTCGTGAGAAGAGTGGCTTCGGTGGAAATCTAAGATCAGCCGTGAGGCTCTAGTTTTCTGTCCCTGAGACCCCTTTACTTTATAATCAGAGAAAAAAGATACCAAATTCCATTATTTCAAGTTCAAATTCTTTAGTGTCTAGATAGGAAGCATCCTGGAGAATGGGAAAAGAGGAACTGTAAGCCGAGCCCCACACACAGCCCAGCTCTGCCCGGACTGGAAAGGAAACAGTCTAAGATCTTAGACCCTGTTTTAAGGACGATACCCATGTTGCCTAGCCAACCACAAAGGGCAGAGGATATGGAAGAGACAAGAGTCACAGACAAATATGGGGAGGTTTAGGTCTCGGCATATCCCTGGGAAAGACAACTTTCCCAGGGGACTCTGGGGACAGCAACAGCAGAGTAACAGTAAAAAGGACCCAGTAGGACTCATCTTAGAGAGAACTGTCACTGCACAGCCCAGCAGTGTTAAGAAATTCTAAGTTTAGATCAATGCTGGGGGTGGGAGGAGGCTGCAGTGGGATAACCCCGTTCACCTGGAAATGTGTAGAGAATGTTTTCTGCAAACAGTATGACTGAGACTCAGATAGACTTGAGCTGAAGAAAAGCACAGGCAGCATTTGGATAACAGAGATGCCGTCCATGTCCACATTTGCCTGCTTCAGGGGATTGATGGTTGAATTGCAGCTCTTTTTAGGCTTAGTGCTGCACGATCATAATCCCTGCACTTGAAAGGTAAAGGCAGAGAATCTGGAGTTTAGGATGAGTCTGCCAAATGAGATACCGTCTCAAAACAAGCCAAAGACTAGGGCTTGGAAAGATGATAGTTCAGTGGTTAAGAATATTCACTGTTGCCAGGTGGTGGTGGCACACTTAATCCCAGCACTTGAGAAGCAGAAGCAGGTGGATCTCTGTGAGTTTGAGACCAGCCTGATCTACAAGAAGGAGTTCCAGGACAGGCTCCCAAAGCTACACAAGGAAACTCTGTCTCGAAAAACAAAAGAATATTTACTGCTGTTCCAGAAAACCCTGGTCTAGCTTCCAGCACCCATACCGCAGCTCGAAGCCATCTGTAACTCCAGTCCTAGGGGATCCCACCACCTTTGAGCCCTCTGGCTTCCAAGGGTCCTGAATTCCACTGTACACAGACATACTGTAGGCAAAACTCCTATACACATAAAAGTAGATAATTTTTAAAAGACTATTTATTTATTTATCCTTTATTATCTACTTTGTATACAGTCTTCTGCCTGCATGCCAGCAAAGGCACCAGATTCAAAGTGGCTGTGAACCACCATGTGGTTGCTGGAAATTGAAGTCAGGGTCTCTGGAAGAGCAGTCAGTGCTCTTAACCGCTGAGCCATCTCTCTTTTTAAGAGAGTTTGCAACAAAATCATCAAAGATAAGAACAAAAATTTAAAAATATGTAGGAGGGAACCCAAGGTTTTTTCTGTTGTTTTGTTTTGGGGTTTTGTTGTTATTGTTGTTGGGTCTTTTGAGACAGGGTTTCTCTGTGTAACAGCTCTGGTTGTCCTGGAATTCACTCTGTAGACCAGGCTGACCTCCAGTTCACAGAGATCCACCTACCTCTGCCTCCTGAGTGCTAAGACTAAAGGCGTGCACCACCACGGACTGGCCCAAGGTTTATCCCTAAGAAGCTCCTTCAGGGTTCTGACATAGGTGATGCAGAGGTCACACTTTAATAAAAGTTTGCTTCTATTGTTGTTCTCTTCACAGGACTCCTGGTTTAAGTTGGAGTGGAAGGGGGGCTGGGTCATTCCCACACTGACTCATGAACTCCTTCCATCCTCATGAGTCAAACCTTGAGAAAGCAGTAATTAATTTCTGGGACCTCAACTGTCCCCTCGATACAGCTCTCATCAGCTTTTAGACTGTCTCTAGTTTCTTATTGTTACATGCTACACCCTTATGAATGTTGACAACATTTGACACAGTGACATATTATTGACATATTTGGACTGAGGTAAGCCTAGAGCAATGCTTTGATGTCATCTTTTTTTTATTTGGTTTCATGTTAACTTTTTTCATAGACAGGAAGGTTTGCTTTGATTTCATGCTTGTGTTTGCAATGTTGGGAGTTGAGCATTTTAAGCAAAAGCTCTACTATATAGAATGTTGCCTCTTAGCCCTAATGGTATCCCTTTGGCAAGTCTTTTTGTAGTAAAGGATAACATATACACCTAAAAGTCACACCTTGTGGCTGGAGAAGTGGTGCTTGCTGTTCCTCCAAAGTTCCCAGCAACCACAGTAGGGAGATCACAACCACCTACAACTCCAGCTCCAGGGGATCTGAAGCCCCCTTCTAGAAAATATACCCACACAAATAATAAAACTATTATCTTGGGGTTTTTTTTGTTTGTTTGTTTTTGTCTTTGTTGTTGTTGTTTGTTTGTTTTTTGAGACAGGGTTTCTCTGTATGGCTTTGGAGCCTGTCCTGGAACTAGCTCTGTAGACCAGGCTGGCCTCAAACTCACAGAGATCCACATGCCTCTGACTCCTGAGTGTGGGATTAAAGGCAAGCACCACCTACATACTGTTTTTGTTTTTTGAAACAGGGTTTCTCTATATAACAGCTCTGGCTGTCTTGGAACTTGCTTATATGGACCAGGCTGGCCTTAAACTCACAGAGATCTGCTTGCCTCTGATTCCTGAGTGCTGGGATTAAAGGTGTACACAACCACTCCCCAGCTGTCTTGTTTGTTTTTAAAAATTGCATCATTTATTGGGGAATCATGTGGCCATCAAAGGACAACATGTAGTCTTTTCTTTCCTTCCACCATGTTCTGTGACTGAATGCAGGTCATCAAGCTTGGCATCAAGTCCTGGTGAATCATGTCACTGCCCATCTCTTTGTTGAGACATGGTCTCACTGTATAGTTCAGGCTGTTCTACTGAATTTTGGAATTACAAGCCATTGTCAAGGTACCTAGTAGTTCTAAATGGTATATGTTTCATCTGTGTAGTTTTCCTACCCATATACAACACACCATGTCAGGAATGAGGCAAACAATCGAATGAAGAGTGATCAGAATAGTGGTCCTCAAAATAAATAAATATGGGAAGAGGCGGTGCCAACCTTTAACCCCAGCACTCAAGGGAAAGGCAGGCAAATCTCACTTGAGTGCAAGGCCATCCAGGGATATATAATGAGACCCTGTCTTTAAGGGAAAAAAAGTTGTCAGGAGGCAGAGGCTGGTGGATCCCTTTGAGTTCGAGGCCAGCATGGTCTACAGAGTTAGAATTCCGGGACAGTTGTTACACAGAGAAACCCAGTCTCAAAAAAAAAAAAAAAAGGAAAGAAAGAAAAGAAAAAAAAAAAAAAAAAAAAAGAAAGAAAGAAAAGAAAAAAAAAAGAAAGAAAAAAGCAAGAAAGCAAAAAGTTATTTTGTTTTGAGTGGTAGAAATAGGGTTTAATTAAGAAAAAAAAACACACACACACACACACACACACACACACAGGTACTCCGTGGAAGTGAGTTAGTGACCTGGACAGACAGACACTCAAATGTCATTTTATTTATTTATTTATTTATTTATTTATTTGACAGGGTTTCTCTGTGTAACACATTGGCTGTCCTGGAACTATGTAGACCAGGCTGTCCTTAAACTCACAGAAATCTGCCAGCCTCTGCCTCCCAAGTGCTGGGATTAAAGGCCTATATCACCACCACTACCAGGCTCATTTTATTTATTACAATTTATGTATTGTATTTGTGGGGGGTCAGAAGACAGCTTGTTGGAAATTGGTTTTCTCTGTCCACTGTGTTGGCACCAGCAATTAAATAAAAGCTGTCAGGTTTGGCAGCATGTAGTTTACAAACTGAACCAGATGACCAGTCCTGTGCTTTTATTTTTTAAAAGTTACTTAGGACCTAGTGTGATGGCACATGCCTTTTATTCCAGGACTAGGGAGGCAGACACAATTGGATCTCTGTGAGTTTTATTCCAGGACAGTCCGTGTTACATAGTGAGACCCTGTCTCAAAATAAAATAAAATAAGATAAAATGTTATTTAGGGCTGGAATGTATGTAGCTCAGTGGTAGTATGCTTGACTAGTATGTTCAAAGCTTTGAGCTCCTATCACCTCAAAAAATTTTTGTTGGTCATAGTGGCACATACCTATAATCCTAGCACTTAAGAGTATCAGAAAGAAAGATTGCATGAGTTTGATGCCAGCTAGGCTACACAGGTAGACTCGCCCCCAAAACAAGTTAATTAATACATCAATTTGTACTTTAGAGTTTCAGAACTTCAGAAGAGCATATAGGTCAAAAGAATACTCATGTTCTTAAGTTCCAGGTGCCCCATCCCAACAACTGACACCTTTTCATCCTAATGCAAGCAATAGAGATAGACTGCTCTGTTCTGCTTTGCTTTTCCATTTAACATAATTTGGAGATTGTTCCATTATATATAGGGTACAAAATTCACATTTTTATGATTCTGTAGTACTCTGATGTATGGCTATACCATGATTTAATCAATGCACAACAGACAGTCATTTTAGGTCATTGTTACCCTTTGGCCAACCTAAGCAAAGCTACAAAGAATACTCTACACATTCTGATTTTACCTATATACAAATACGTAGGGAAATTTCTAAATATGAAAACCCTAGCTCAAAGCCAGGCACAGGAGAACACACCTTTAATCACAGCACTCCAGAGGCAGAGGCAGGCGGACCTCTGAGTTTGAGGCCAGCCCAGTCTACAGTGTAGCTCCAGGCAAGCCAGGCCTACACAGTGAAACCCTGTCTGGAAAAACCAAAAAGAAAAGAAAGGAAAAAAAAAATCAAAGCACAGATGGAGCAGGGCCTGTGGGAGCCCTAATGCAGGTACTCGGAGGGTGAGGTAGGGGAATCACACGTGTAAGTCCTGCCTAGACTACAGGGTAAACCAAAGTCATCCTGGGAAACCCAACGTATCAAACTGAAAAAAGTAGACAAATCAAAGGCCGTTCATATAATTCATTAGTAGAGTGCTGCCTAGCATCAATGGGTCCTAGATTTAACCCCAGTGCGGGGGGGGGGGGGGGAATAAATCCTAAGCCCAAAGGTGCTTGGGATTTTAATGGATTCTGCCAAGTTGCTATCCAGGGGTGTGCTACCAAGTTTTCTTCTTACCCAGCAAACAGGTAAGGCCTGTTTACCCACACCTGCTAGATGCTATGAAACCTTTTAGGCATTATTGGATATTGAGGCCGGAGAGCTGGCTCAGTGGTTGAGAGTGCCTGCTGCTCTCCTAGAGGACCCAAGCTTGGTTCCCCGTTCCTATCCAGCAGTTCCCAACTTCTAACTCCAGCTACAGAAGAGTCAACACTCTCTCCTGGCCTCCTCAGGCATCTGCACACACATCACACACACACAGACATAGACATACACATTAAGTAAAAATAAACTCTTTTCTCTTTTGGTTTTTTGAGACAGGGTTTCTTCATGTAGTTCTAGGGTCTGTCTTGGAACTTGCTCTGTAGACCAGGCTGGCCTTGAACTCACAGAGATCCACATGCCTCTACCTCCTGAGTGCTGGGATTAAAGGTGTGCACCACCACTACCCAGCCTCAACCATAAATAAACATATTAACCAAACAAATTTTTCATTTCTTGTATGGTGGATGATATGAGGATTCTTCAAATGTTTGTTGTGGATTAGAATATTTGTTTAACTATGTAAAGATGTGTTGTGTCTGTTTAATTATGTAAGGTGTATTGCTTTTGTTTATGCTACATTTGTTCAACTATGTAAGGATAGTGTTGCAGTTTCACCTTGCCTGCCTAAGGCAACTGATTGACTAATAAAAAGCAGAATGGGGGGGGGGGAGGGCAAAATGGCCAATAGCTAGGCAGAGGAGGGATAGGAGGGGCTGGTGAGCAGAGAGAAAAGGGAGCCAAGCCATGAGAACAGAAGCTGGAGTTAATAAAGCTTAGGGCTTAAAGTGGCAGCATTAGGAGCACTGAGGATGATGGATAAAAGAATTTGCAGCTGGCTGGGCAAGGACAAGGCTCTGACCAATGACCAAGGCAGCTGTCCCTCCCCACAAAGAGTACTTGAGGAACCTATGTAAGACACTGTGCCCTTCCATATACCCTTGCAGGTAATGTAGCTACTTGGTTTTGTTTGTTTGTTTGGAGACAGGGTTTCTTTGTGTAGTCCTGGCTGCCCTGGAACTCACTTTGTAGACCAGGCTGGCCTCAAACTCACAGAGATCTGCCTGCCTCTGACTCCCAAGTGCTGGGACTAAAGGTGTGTGCCAGCAATGCCCGGCCTGATGCGGCTAATTGTAACAGATTAAACCATAAAGATGGTTTCTGACAAGAAGATTCCACCTAGGATACCACCTCCTGTGCCTTACAAACAAGGAGCTAAGTATGAGGTAACCAAGAAAGATTGCAGTCACGCCCTGGTGACTGGGATAGGGCTAACTCTCTGCTGTGATAAAGCTACACGGAAGAACAAAGACAGCATAGTATGATGAACAGCATTTTCGACACCTGCACGGTCATTGGGTAATGTTGGCCAATCAATTATCAGTTAGGAAAGAGTTCAGGTCAAAGTTGGAGAGCTGGTTCTCTCCTTCCCCTATGTGGTCCCAGGCCGTCGGGAAAGTGCATCTACCCACACTGAGATTAGAGGTTTGAGCCACCACAGCAGCCTCATAAGATAGAGCTATTTCAGATGTTCCAGAGGCCATGTACTAAAATAGAGGTTTTTCTTCCTTCCTTCCTTCTTTCCCTTTTCTGAGGCAGGGTTTCTCTGTGTAGTCCTGGCTGTCCGGGAACTTACTGTAGATCAGGCTGTCCTGGAGCTAACTAAGTAGACCAGGCTGGCCTCAAACTCAGAGATCCACCTAATGCAGGGATTCTTAAAGTTTCTCCAGATAAAAATTTAAAGAGACATGGCCCTGGTGTATATGCATATAAAATAGATAATACTAATCAAACATTTTCTGATAATGAATCACAAAAAAAAATCTTAAAATAATTCCAAGAGTTAGAATTATTGGAAAGACGGTCTATATACCAACTTCTAGTCTGGCTTAGGATTGTATAGTAAGACCCTGACTCAAAAGTTAACACATGAAGCCAGGCAGTGGTGGCACATGTCTTTAATCCAGCACTTGGGAGGCAGCAGCAGACAGATCTCTGTGAGTTTGAGTCCAGCCTGGTCTACAGAGCGATTTCCAGGACAGCCTCCAAAGCAATACAGAAAAACAAAACAAAACAAACAACAAAAACAAAACAAAACAAAACAAAAAATGTCACAGTGAAATTCATTACTTTGTATAAATAAGCTAAATAAAAGTAAAACAGCAGAGTGTGGTGCTGAGCTCCTTTAATGACAGCACAAAGGGGCAGAGGTAACTGGACCTCTGTGAGTATGAGGCCAGCCAGGCCTAAATGACAACTTCCAGGCCATCCAGAGTTACATAGTGAGATCCCCATTTCAAATTAATTAATAGTTCAAAAAATTTAGAACTGGGCAATGGTAGTGCACACCTTTAATCCCAGCACTCAGGAGGCAGAGGCAGGCGGATCTCTGAGTTTGAGGACAACCTGGTCTAGAGTGAGTTTTAGAACAAACCAGGGCTACAGAGAAATCCTGTCTTGAAAAACCACAAGTATGAGAGTTTTATCTGCATGCATGGATGTATGTACCCAATGTGTCTTTCTGCTAGGAGAGGGCAATAGGTCCCTTAGAACTGGAGTTATGGATTGTTGTGAACTACACCATATGGGTGCTAGAAACCTAACACAGGTCCTCGGTAAAAGCAGTAAGTGCTCTTAACCACTGAGCCATCTCTGCAGCATCAACTTAGAATAATAAAAAACAAACCAAACCAAACAAACAAAAAACATAACCACCATAGCTCTTCTCCTGTGTTCTGGAACACTGAAGTTCTTGTCCTACTATCCCTGTATTCACTGTTCATTCTCCATCTCTGTCATAGACATCCCTTTGTAAGTGGAATAATAACCCACTGTACATATGTACCATATTCTGTTGACCCATCATCTGTGACTGAACACTTGGGATGTTTCTCCTTTGGTTTTCATAAGTGATGCTGCTGTGATTGTGAGTGCATACATATCTGTTTTCAATTCTTTTGGAAACACACACACATAGGTATAGCTCAGAGGTACAGTTCTTGGCTGTACACATAAATAAAAATAAATTAAAACATGTATATGTATGTTCCCAAACTTGGTGTATTTTTCTTTGTTTTGTTTCTCAACACAGGGTTTCTCTGTATAACTGTCCTAGCTGTCCTGGAATTCAATTTGTAGACCAGGCTGGACTTGAACTCACTGCTTACCAAGTGTTGAATTACTCACTGGACCACGGAATATGAGATGCTGTTCTTGGCCAGGTTTATGCCACCTGGTCACCCCTGAAGCAAAAAGAGGATTAGGAGGGAGTGACTGTCAGCCTCTTAGTGAGCAGAAAGACTAAGAATGGGCATTCCAAAAGGCAGATGGGGTGCTGTTATTAGGAAAAGGATAGAAGCTGAACACGTGAAAACAACAGATGTCCCCCATGATCCCAGTAAACTCACGAAAAGGTCAGAGATCTGTCACACTACTAGTCTACCCTATCCTCACTGGGGTTACCTGAGGCTTCCATACAGCCCCACCAGATAGTCTGTGAACTGACAGAAACCAATTTTGTCCTTTTTACCCCATAACAGTATTTATTACTGAGAAATTTCAAGAAAGTTCAACAAAAGCCAGACAGCTGTTCCTCAAGCTGCATGATGCCCACCCCCAGTCTTGCATGAAACACACCCCATAGCAGACTTCCCACGCTCACAGAAAGTGTCCAGTAACTACAGATCTAGGATGAAGTGGCCAGAGAGAGAGAGAAGCTCAGGACTCAAGCCTCAGGGTCGTTCGAGTATTCAGGTGCAGGCTTCATTCCTCCAGTTATGGAGAGGGCCTCTAAAATGGTCCTGAGATCCCAGCATGTTGGCATACATCTTCAATCCCAGCAATCAGGAGGTAGAGGCAGGTAGATCTGTGAGTTCAAGGCCAGCCCAATCTACATAGCAAGTTCCAGGATAGCCTGAGCTACATACTAGAGAGACCCTGTTTCAGAAGAACCAAAAATAAACAGTCCTCTGATCTAGAAAGTTACTAACATCACAACAAAACGAAAATCTGTTTCTGATGCTCCAGTTACAGAAAAACCAGAAGCATCTAGAGAGGAGACTACAGATGGGGGCTAAGGTTAGTCCTCAGTCAGAGAATGCTTGCTTAGCATGCACATGACCTGAAGTTTCATCTCCAAGGTCACAAAAAGGGAGCATGTTTGAGCAATCCTTCCTGTAATCCCAGCACTTGGGAGATAAGAGATAGGAGGATCAGACAGACATTCAAGGCCTCTCTCAGCTACACAGCAAGTTCCAGGCAGCATGGAACACTTGAGACTCTGTCTTAAAAATAAACAAATAAACAAACAAACAAATAAATGGGAGGGGTGGAGTTATGAACAGAGGATAAAGACACCTGCTCCCAAACCTGACACCTGGTGGATGTGTGGCCACACACATGCACAAACACACCAAATAAGTCAATAAAATGTACAAGTACCAAGCAGTGCTGCCAGGTGCTGGGCATAGCTGGGCATGCTATGAGCTCAGCTTGGCACAAAGGGGGGAGGGGAGAGGAGGAGGAAGTGGTAGCAGAGAGGCTCACCAACATTTATTTAATGGACTGGTGACTACAATGCCAACACTCAGGACTAATCTGCACTAATGTTACCTCTGACTTTGCCTTTTTTTTTTTTCTTGTACCTCTTTTTAATTTTTATTTAAATTTGGGGGAACCAGCTCATGTTTAATTGTGATATTTTTTAATTTGGACAAGTTTTTGACACCTCCCCACCCCTATGTAGTCTCTTAAAATTACAGGAAAACATCACTAAAAAATGTGGACTGCTTCAGGAATGTGTGTGTCATCCTTGCACGGGGGCCATGTTAATCTTCTTTGTAGCCTTCCAGTTTTAGCACAGAAGCTACTGAAGTAAGCACTTATAAAACACTACAGCCAGCGTATGTAAAACAGTTATCAGCTTGTGAAGCAAATCCATCAAAACTCAGAGAGGTAGGTGTGATGGTCTGAAAAGCAGGGATGTTTCATAGCACACGTGTTACAGGAAGCTATGCACAGGCTCACATTTAGTTTTCTTAAACCTACTGCCTCATAAAAGTGCTTTGAGAAACCTTTGAAAGATTTTACAAAAAGAGGCAGAGGATAATGCTGAGCACTTGGCAGACAGCTGTTTCAAGTCTGCAGCTGCATGGGGAACCTTCTCGGGTTGAGCTCAGCCTCCATCCTGAGCTGCAAAACCACAACCCTCTTCATTGCTGGAGAAACCCAGCATGGAACCTCCAGAGCTGGGCCAATTTGTCCATCCCTACAAGGGGCACCAAGTTCCCTGGTTTTGTTTGAGACTAGTCTCACTATGTAGCCTTAGACCACAATGACCTTTAACTTGTTGCACCCCTAACTCTGCATACCGAGTCCTTGCTAAGACTGGGTATACATCGCCATTCCGGGCTACTTTAAGTTTTTGATGCTGAGGATTTCACCCAGGGCTTCAAGCATAGCAAGTATGCACTTACCGGTGAGCTGTACCTCCAGTGTAAATATAACCTACTTAATTGCAAGTTCACACTGTTTAAATTTAAATAAGTTATATTTGGCAACCTGTCAGTAAGGCTCCTGAAAAAGCATTTTTTCCCACGTTCAGTAAGACACATGTAAGGGTATAGATTTCTCAGAGAGTTGTACTCAAATTCCTCAGCAACACCTGAGGAATATAGTATTTTGGTAGCTCTCTAGCTATAACTTTAAGTGTTGCTAACAAACAAGTTTCCTTCCTTCCTTCCTTCCTTCCTTCCTTCCTTCCTTCCTTCCTTCCTTCCTTTGTAGCTTGTACCACAATTTACAAGATTAAATAATTCTGGGAGTACTACAAGAGTGTTTCTTTCCTGCCTCTGTATTTCCAAATCTGAGCATGGGTCCTTTATCGTCTCTTTTAATAGTACTTAGTACTAAAAACAGAGTTTTGCCTAGGTCATTGAATAAATGTTGGTCACAGGCTATGTCCACAGGATCATGAGAAAGCATGTCCTTGGTAAGTAAGTGAGAATGAGAGCCCTCACCAGACAACGGAATAAAACGGAGCCGCTTTTTTCCGGTACATATCTTGGGCTTAAACACCTACCAACCAAACCACCAGCTTGAAGAAATCAACACTAGTTACCATAGACTTAAAACCTAAGAACTATGTACGACTACTAAGAAATATCCTAACCAAGATCTGTCTGGTACTGGAATCTTAAGCTTTCATAAAGTTCTCTCATTTAAAACAAACTAAAAAAGGGGTATGATCGTCAGAGAATCAGAAAGGAGCAACCAGGATGTTGTTAGGTCCTGGCCACACGGAAATGCTAATCAGCAGATCATGTTAGCTCCAATCATCATTTTCTTTCTGCCCTCCAGAGGAGGAACAGGTAAGGATTAACCTTCTGACGATAAGAAATTTGTGGAGCCCATTCCTTATTTTGCAAAGACATTTCCTGTTTAAGCAAGGGTGAGACTGAGACAGTTTTAGCACAAATCCAGCAATCCAGGGTTCTTGAAACCTTAGAGTAATATCTATTTTCGAGTCACTTAGTATAAATTATTTTCCACTGAGCGCCAAAAAGGGAGAAATAAAATCCTCCCAGAATGCTCCGCTCACACACGGCAAACTAGAAAGCCTAAGTGCGGTCCTTATTTACATATCTCCGCCCACTTACTTCCGTCTATCTTGTACCGTAAAAATCCGAATAAAAGGATCACCTACTAGCTCACGTACAGTAAGACTAGAAAAAAAGGGCTTTATTTACACCAGCTTATTGGCCCACCCAGATGTCTTCTGAAAAATAGCATCAGCCTGGCTTTTATTATAAAATGCATTTATCTCAGCACTGCCACCCTCTGCTTAAAAGCAGCTGGGAGGGGCACAAGGGTAGGGAGAGAAAACTGAAGCCTTTCTTCTTCCACCAGCCGGAGGAAGCTTCATCACTTTTCCAGCCTTGGTCCCTACGTCCAGGTCGTGATCAGAAAGGTTTCTTTTTCAGACCAAAGACAGCGATGAATAATGCCGTTTCAGTGACAGCTGGGAAGGCGCTGTGAAAAGTAGGGGGTGAGTTCAGGGCCCCTTCCAACACAAACACCCAAACCTCCAAACCCTATATAGGACTGGGTTTAGGAATGGGTATGAGATTTCAAAACACTACTGATTTCACCGGTGCAGGAAAGGTCTAGGTGGGGGAAATCTTCTGATTTGGGATAGACTTTCCACCCCCACCCATTCTAAAACATTGGGTGCTACGGCACCTGCAGAAAGCAAAAATGTACCAGTATGTGGTACATTCCCATCGCTCGAATATGAAGAAAGATAGGGCCACAGATGCGCTACAGTGGGCTGCAATGGCTTAAAAACATCAGAGTCAAGGAAAGTGACAGGGAGTGATATGGGTTCAGCTCTTGTTCCCTTCCCATAAGGCAAGTGCCAGAGTGGGCAGTCATGCCTTCCTTCTGAATTGGTGGGCAGCTATCCTTCAGAGGCCAGAGCTCAGCCGGGAGGTGGCAGGGCACGACTTTAATCCCCACTACTCCACCAGGCAGGAGTTCAGGGCCAGCGGGGCCTACATAACCAATTCTATAACAATCAACTTTATACAAAGAACCCTGTCTCAAAAAACAAACAAAAAAGGGGCCCCTTCTACATATCCAGGGCAACCCCCACACACACACACATCTGGGGAGGCTGATATCACTTATGCCCTAGGCCACACAAGAATACCTCCAGTGCCTGCTTCTCTTTGTCCACAGTTCAAGAGTCAGAGCCACCTCCTCTTGTTTCTGTTTGGTTTTTGAGACAAAGTGTCTCTGTGTAGCCCTGGCTGTCCTGGGTTAAAGGCCTGTGGCACCACATCCGGCTATCTAAAACCTTCTTTTGTGCTTCATTTAATTTTCTTGGCTCCTTCTGACTTCTCATATCGCTTTGTATTTTGTACACCCTACCGCATCACACCGATTTACGGACGGGATGTGCATCTCCCTCCCCCTCAATCGGGGGTGAATGGCTTACTCCCATCTGGGGATCGCCGGAACCTAGTTCATAACAGGGTTTAACAAATGCTTGAAGACTGTGAATTCCCCACCTCTCACCTATGGAGGTTCGGTTTGCCACCTGGGCAGAGACTTGTGCCCAAACGGTCTGAAGAGGCGGGAAGAGTGGAACACTGGGCAGGCAGAAAGGATACAGAGAAGGCTCTGGGTGCTGTTGAACATGGAAACTCCTGAGAGGAAGCCGGCCAGCTCCACAGCAAAGAGGCCCAGGGTGAGACAGAGAGCTACCACCAGTCTGCAGAACGCAAAGGGGTCGATCAGGCTTCGGAAGTCCCTGAAGACCCCTGCACTCTCTCTCTCTCTCTCACCCCTCCCCAGGAACTCACTGGATGTCCTGCTTCTCATATTGCTCGGGGGTGAACTTGAGAGGAAGGCAAGCCTGGATGTTGCTTTCCTGGTAAGCAGGGCAGAAAACAAAGGAAAGTCAAAAGGGGCACAGGCTTGCGGGGACCGGCGGGGGAGGGGGCCGGGCCGAGCCGGGTCCACTCCAGCTTGAGAACGCGACGGGCAGGAAGGAGGGCACGCGCGTCCTGGCCGTGTCTTACCCGGGACCAGAATAAAGTGATGACAACCACCAGATGAGCCAAGAGCGTCAGGAACCGAGAGGGCACGAGCCCGGGGACCCGACCCATGGCCTCGGGGACCCAGAGCGGAGGCCGTGGCTTTTAACGCTGAAAGTCTGAGGCGGGTTACTCCCCGAGTCTCCGGGACCAAGCAGGCCAGACCTCTCTATCTAAGCCTCCTTCCCGCGCGTCCGGCGCCGCCCGGTTGCCATGGTGACTGCGTCCGGAAGTCTCGCGAGAGCGCCTCGCCCTCGGCAGCGGTCTGTAAAATGATGCTCGAGCCCCCGGAGTCGGTTAGGCGCCTTGTGGACGGAGTGCCCCCCCCCCCCCGGGGCGCACGCGGAACCGGCAAACCCCCTTCTCCTCTGCTCCGGGAGAGGAGGAGGTGAGGAGCGTGTCCCCCTCCCCAGAACAAACTTCCCGCAGAATGACTCTCATTTCTGCCCCCAGAAAACGCGAGGAGAGGTTTGTCGAGTGCAGAAACGCGCAGCCTTGGGACGGTTAGGATAAGACGTGGTGAGGCGAGTGCTTCGGGAGCCGAGGGCATCAGAAAGGGCTAGAGATGAATGCAGCGCCGGACTGGGACAGCTTTGAGTCCCTGGGAGGCTTAGCCCAGGCTGGAAACCCCTGCTGGTGGGAAGTGTTCACCGCCTTCTCCGGTCACACTCGAGCCCCATTATCAGCAGACCTCCCAGCCAGCAAACTTGCAGTTCTCTCCATTCCTTGTATTATGCCTTTAAACCAGTCTAAAAGACAAGGCTTAGAGCCATTTCTGATATAATTCATTCAACAAATCGTCATTGACAACTCCCAAATGCCAGGCACTGTGCTTGGCTCTCAGAGTACGTTGATATATAAACTAAAGTCTGTCCCTCCAATTTATATTCTAGGGAGGGAGATGGATAGCAAACATTAAAAAAAAAAAAAAAAAAAAAAAAAAAGGGCACTGCCAGGTAATGAGTGTTATAAATAAAAGTGATAACATGAATAATATCAAAGGAGAAGAGCTTTGAAAACAGATAATTCCTAATTTTTTGTTTTAAGGAACTTGCCGTCCTAAAAATAATAAATGGGTTTCCT
Source organism: Phodopus roborovskii (assembly GCF_943737965.1). Classification (NCBI taxonomy): domain Eukaryota; kingdom Metazoa; phylum Chordata; class Mammalia; order Rodentia; family Cricetidae; genus Phodopus; species Phodopus roborovskii. Next base: position 12,360,299 of record NW_026126407.1, read on the forward strand.
TTTTCCTAAGCCAATGAGTAAAAATATTCAGAACTCAAAATATTTTAGTTAAAGGTCATGAAAAATAGACTGAAGAGTTCTTCTAAATGAAGGGGATAAATCTGACATGACGTGAGATCCCAAACCAGGTAAAAGGATCCCACCATGAGATTCCAAACCGGGTAAAAGAGACCCCATCCCACACACGCACTTTTACAGTAAAAGACCATTGTGGGACACTGGGAAAATTTTGTATAGGGTTTGTATCGTTGTAAAAGTGTAATATTCTGATTTTTTTTTCCAGCACTGTAGTGGAGATAAATTCCAGACCTCTTGTATATAGGTAAGCACTCTCCACTGAGGTATACTCCCACCCTCCATTCTGTCTTATTGTATCATCTATCATTAATGTATGGAACAGCATTCTAAAGTATAAGGAGTAACTTATGGCATTGAAGGTCCCTATTTATTTAACACCTTACATATTTAGACTTGTGTGTGTTCTGCATTGAGAATCAAAATCAGGATCTGGACCTTGCAAAGCAAGTAAGTGTTTTACTACTGAGCTCCACTCAAGCTCCCATATAGTGGAACTATATAATAACTTTTTTCACATAAAACTGAATCTTGGTGGGCCACTGCCATTAATCCCAGCACTCGGGAGGCAGAGGCAGAGGCAGATCTCTGTAAGTTCAAGGCCAGTCTGGTCTACAAAGCTACACAGAGAAACCTTGTCTCAAAAAAAAAAAAGAAAAGAAAAAAAACTGAATCTTAAACTGGGTAGGGGGGCAAACATCTATAATCCCAGAAAGTGGGTCAGAAATTCAGTTATGTAATGAGTTCTAGTCCAGGCTGGACTATGTAAAATCCTGCCTCAATAAAACAAACAAAACCCAAAAGATCCTAAATAACAAAGACCCTCCAACAAAAGATGGCTCAGAAGTTAAGAGCATATGACACACACATTTATTCCCAGCTCTCAGCCTGGTCTACAAAATGAAAGCCAGGACAGTCAGGACTGTTAGACAGAGAAACTCTGTCTCAAAAAAACCTAAGTAAATGAATAAATAAATAAATTGCCAGGAATACCAGTACACAACTTTAATCCCATCATTCCTAGAGAGCTGGGGTCAAAGGTGTTTGTTTGCTACCTACATTTATTTATTTATTTATTTATTTATTTATTTATTTATAATAATGAGAGACTGCCAGGAGCAGGAGACTTGCCTTGGCCTAAGAAATGACCATGCTGGCCTAGCCACAGCCCAGCCATAGAAATGTCCGCAGCATGAACAAGCAGTAGCACAACCTCCTCAGAATCCTTAGGGACTTGAGGAGCACCTGCAGGCAATGATGCACCACCCAGAACGTTCTGCTCTGCAGTTTGGTAACCAGGCAATGGCCTCTCCTTGCTGAATCTCCCCCACCCCCGCCCCACCAAGCTTCCTGCTTTAGCCACTATATAAGGTCTATGAGAAAAATAAAATTTTGCAGCTTGATCAGAAACCCTGCCTTGCTGTCTGTTTCTTGTGTTTCTTGTCCTTTGATTCCAGGCAGGTCCTTTGAGGTTCCGGCCCTTGTTGCTGCCTTGCTGGCTGGGGCAAGAAGTGAGGTTTATTTTGTTTTGTTTCTTTGTTTTTTTGTTTTGTATTCTCCTTCACAGAAGTTAAGAGTGCAATAAAACATGCAAGCATGCTTAGGGAACAGAAGACAAGATGCAGGAATGGAGGACTTCCTTGCCTGTGACTTAGGAGGTTGAGCTTGGTGATGGTGTAGCAAGTTTGACTATTCCCAGGCCAAAGAAACTGTTATAGGGCATGACAAAAGCTAGGACCTGCTTTTGAATATTTCCAGGCTCCAAAGGCAGGCAGGAGTCAGCCCAGTGGAGATGCAGGGAAACAACACTCCGGAAGAGGGAGGAGGGAGCAGCAATGGCTGTTTGCCAGACAGAGAGGAAGCCAGAGGTTCTAAATTATCTCTGCTTGAGCCACACTCAGATTTGTAATTTAGACTGTGGATACAACATGGAAAATAGGTTTTAAGTAGATGAGTGGGGAAGATATGAAAGAAACATCTAGAAGGGATAGGTTTGGGCTCAAACAAGTGGAGGGAGAGAATCAAGAGATCAAGAGATACTCTTTTTTTTTCTTTAAGACAGGGTCTTGGCTAGCCTGAAATTCACTGAGTATTCCAGGTTGGCCTTGTATTCATGGCAGTTTTCCTGTCTCAGCCTCCCAAGTTCTGGGGTCACTGGCATGCCACTCTAGGAGAGATATTTAGAGGTAAAAGATCTAGGTCTGGCAGTCTGGCTGTGGGATCTAGAGTTCTAGCATCTGGAAATTTGGCGTTTTCTGCCAATAGTACTTCCAGCCCAAGGGGCCAAGGAGCCTACTAGATAGTAGATACTAGGTAATCACACTTGGTGTTACTAAGTGCCTTTTAAGTCTATCTTGTCATTTTCCATGGCCTTGATTCTCAGAAGCCTGCCCTAAAAAAGCTGTTTTAGTGCGACACTGTGGCCATAAGAGGTTACTATGTATGGGTGACACGTGTTCTTCAAAAGGCTTCCCATTTCAGGACACAAACACACACGTGGGGAGCGGTAATGACAGCACTCAGGAAAAGTGACCCCAAACTTTGATAGTTCAAATCACTCTTGTTGGGAAGGAACAAAAGAGTATATATATATATATATATATATATATCTGAACTTGGGGCACTGCCAGGGCCTGGGGGACTATGCTTCTCAGACAGCTGCACTGGAGTTTGGGCACACGAAAACCATTCAACACATGCTAGTAGCCTATTGGCAACGCACGCTAAGCATCAGCTTCACACTAGATTTACTGGGATGGACTCACTCTGGCAGCCTGATCATCAAAAAAGAATGCATTTCTCTTGATTTGAGAGACTGCCTTCCAGGAACAGCCAGCTCTATCAAGACCAATGATGGAGCCTACCTGGGTCAAGGATAAAGGCCATCCTGCACACAGTTTGTGGATGTTCTAACCTAGGTTGCCTTCATGCTTTGGCCAGCCTGTCCACTACTGCTCTGATATCAATGACCCACAGTAGGGGCTGCTGAAACTCTTCCATTTGCTCCAGACCCAATGGACCCAAGATGCCGAGGACCACCCATGTGGTGGGACAGAGGACAGTTCAAGAGGGAGTGCCCACGTGGTGAGGTCAGGCATGAGCTGCTAGCTTCATGGAACTTAAACGGCACGAGATCTGTGCCCAGAGTATGTGCCCAGGCCACCATCTTAACTTTTCAATTTCATTTTTATAATTATATTAAACACAAGATTCCAAAGCAAATATCTACAAAATAGAGTCACCTCGAGATTACACATAAAGCATTGTATTCGTTTTTGGCTTACACTTCCTTTAGAAACAGACAAGCTGTCCTGAAGCTTGAAATATAGCATAGGGTGGCCTTGAACCAGTCCTGACAGTGTTGCTGCCCCAGCGACACCAGGAGTTTGCTCTTCTTCTCTAGACAGGGTCTAAGCAACCCAGGTTGTTCTTGAACTTGAGATTCTTCTGCCTCACCTTTCTCTAATGCTCCTATTGCACCCAGGGCTTTATTCTTCATTCACTATTATTTAATAGAAAATAAAAATAAAAGTTTATTTCTTTTTGTTGTTTTGGGAAAGTTTTCCATAATATGGTACTTGGCTTGCCTGGAACTCATTATATAGACCAGGCTGGGTTCCAACACATAAAAATCCCTGCTGGGATTAAAAGCACGGGTCGCTCTTCTATAACAAAACAATGTATCAGCAAAGACTAAATGATATGCCAATTAACAGTAGTATCGAATGCCTTTAACCCCAGTACTCAGGAGGCAGAGGCAGGGGGATCTCTGTAAGTTCCAGGCCAGCCTGCTCTACAGAGCAAGTTCCAGGACAGCTAGAGCTATTGGCGGGGGGGGGGGGGGGGGGAGGGGCAGTGAGGGAGGAAGAGAGAGAGAGAGGTGAATTAAGGAGCTTTATATGAATTGTATATGACGAGCCCACAAGCTTTAACAACTCAGCTTCCTTATTCTGTAAACCCAAGAAGGTAAGCCTTGATCCCGACGTCAAAGGGCCTTTGATTGATTTTAAGCCAGTGAGTGACGGAGGACCTTCTGGAGCCCAGGAGATCAGAGAGGCTGAGAGGAGGGACTCCTGCCAGGTGTGAGGGAAGAGTCAAGGGTCTCCCATTTCCACCTGGCCTGTCACGGCACGAGCAGAAGACCTGGAAAGAAGAAATGAGAAGTCAAGGGGAGGTGTCCACAGGCCCCAACACCAGGCGCCGTGAGCAGGATTCAGGAGCCTTGGTGTGGGCAGTTGAGAGCTGTAACGAGGGAACCTTGCACGCTGCAGCCTAAGAAGAGAAGATAGACCTCTGGTGAAAGAATTAAAACCAAGACAGATAATGGAGGAGGAAGGCCAACAAACCGCTGTCCGTCTGCATCCAGTTAAGACCAGGCCTTAGCAGCACGATAGTGGAAAATCAGACAAGGGAAGTAACCATTGATCTCCTTTCACAGGACTCCAGGGACCGGTGGGGAGGCCATGCTGCTTGCTCTCAGTTCGAGTGCGGAGCGGCTCCATTCATTCGAGTTTCCAGAAACTTAAAAAAAAAAAAAAGGTCATTGGAGGGGAGCGCGGAGCGCAGGGAGTCCGAGGAGCTTGGAGCGCCGGGAGCACGAAGAGCACCTGGGAGCACGAAGAGCACCTGGGAGACGAAGAGTACCTGGGAGCACGGAGAGCACCTGGGAGCACGGGAAGCATGGAGGAGAGGAACCCTTCCTATAGTAGCCATGAGGTGACCTGTGCAGGACCGTGGCCGGCCGGCCTCGTGGCGCAACGGTAGCGCGTCTGACTCCAGATCAGAAGGTTGCGTGTTCAAATCACGTCGGGGTCATCTCTCCATTTTTCTATTAACTTTATTTAGTTTCCTCAACGATCAAAGAAGAAACATCAAAGAACAAGAACGTGAAGCTCGGGAGCCAAATCTTGACGCCGCCCTGTCCAGTGAGTACTTTTGCGGAGCCGCAACTGGAACAAACATTCAGTGTTCCGCGCGCCGGAGAGGCAGCGCCGTTATCGCTTTGCAGTCGCCGACAGAAGTTCACAGACAGATGCAGAAAGGACCCGTGTGAGGACAGAAGTGCACGGACAGACGTACAGACAGATGCAGAAAGGACCCGTGTCAGGACAGAAGTGCACGGACAGACGTACAGACAGATGCAGAAAGGACCCGTGTCAGGACAGAAGTGCACGGACAGACGTACAGACAGATGCAGAAAGGACCCGTGTGAGGACAGAAGTGCACGGACAGACGCACAGACAGACGCACAAAGGTCCCGCGTGAGGACAAAAGTGCACGGACAGACGCACAGACAGGCACTCAAAGGTCCTGCGTGAGCACTCAGGGCTCAGAAACGCCAACCGCAGTCCCACCAATGGGGACGAGGTGGCCGAGTGGTTAAGGCGATGGACTGCTAATCCATTGTGCTCTGCACGCGTGGGTTCGAATCCCATCCTCGTCGTGTGTAGCTTGCGGAGGTCTACATTCAGTTTTGTAATTTAGAGACAATGATTTCTGCCGTCATGATGTCGACGTCCTCACAACACCATGTTGTCACCCAGTTTTCTGCTTCCTTTTTCAGCACTGCCAAGATTTGTTTCCTGTCCATCTGGCCCGGAATTGACCTCGCCAAGTAGTGAAGGTGTCGCGTTGTTGCGTGGGCGCCGTGGCTTAGTTGGTTAAAGCGCCTGTCTAGTAAACAGGAGATCCTGGGTTCGAATCCCAGCGGTGCCTCAGTGTTTTAGTTTTAGGGAACCTAGGAAAGTTCCAGCATATCGTGAGACCTAAACGTAATGTCGATTCCATAGTCCCTTTGTCCCGTCGGTGATTTTGTATTTGGGAGTGGGTGCTACAATATCTTGACCCTTCTTAAGTATCATATTTACGCCCTGACCTGCAATCAGGCGCCAAAATCGCATCACTCGGGTTTGTCAGAATTGGACTTTGATTGCCAACATAACTTAAGTACTCACCTGGCTAGTTTGGATATTGTTTTCCCATTTTCCAAAATGGCCTTAGACTAAAAGGTTTTTTAGTGGGAATATCTTTTCATTTACATGACTTTAAAAGAAACCTGTCCTCGTAATTGGCCGGTTAGCTCAGTTGGTTAGAGCGTGGTGCTAATAACGCCAAGGTCGCGGGTTCGATCCCCGTACGGGCCAAGGCATATTTTTAATCGCTGCAATTATTAGATGAAAAGTATGGAATTCCCACTGTTTTATTCCTTACTTTAGTTTTATTCCTTTTTAACAAGGTGATCTTAGTAGTTTTATTTTTCTTAAAATGTGACATCTAAGAACACTCCATAAAGCAGTAGTTCTAATCTTTGAACTACACAAATATTCTGGAAAATGTCCAAAATGTGGGAGTGTCTTGGGGTGTGGGAAACGTTACTTTTGTGATCTTGGAGAGTCTATGATCATAACTTGTAGTTCCTGAATGTACTGTGTAAATTTTAAGGAGAAGATAGCTTCTGTGATTGGGACACAATTGTCTCAAATCATTATACATGACTGATTTGTACAGAGGTCAGGGACAGTGCTGTAAGTTTATATTTCCTCCATAACCAAGACAACCAATCTACCCAGCATCTGCCTGTCTGTTGGGAGCAGAAAAACCTTTCCCCTCCTCTACTGGTTTGTTTCTGCTTTGGGTGTCTCTTTGGGCCCTTTGTGTAATTATCTCCTTCAGATCTTATGTAGGACCCTTATCCTTCACCCCCGGGGAGCTCCATGAATCACCCCAGCCTTCATCCCCATTCCTTTGGCTTGCCAACCCCTCTGACCCCTCCGACCCCAGACAAAAACAGGCTCAGCCTTAGCAGCAGCGGCACTTTAATTCCACAAAACTCAGAAAGCCAAAACTGATTAGAATACTCCACAACAGGTGGGCTTCCAAACCAGCAACAGTTCTACCTGAACAGAGAGCAGGGAGAGCCCTCCCACCTCACCCCGTCCACCATGAAATGTGCTCCTGTTAGCTCCACTCCGTGGCATTTTAGGGGACCAGAGGGAAGAAGCAGGAGGTTATGCGTCTGCACATGTACGCCCTTGCCTACATGGTGCGTGGCCATGGCCCACTCAAGCTCCTAAAGGCCCCGGCACTTGAGGTCTGATCATTGGAATCAGGACAGCCACAGCGGGCAGTGGCCGCTTCTGTTCTCATCACAAGTGAGGGTCTGCCCCACTCCCCAGAAGAGACCTAAGGGTTTGTGTTTCCAAGGACAGCGTTCTAGCTAGCGAGGAGAGTCAGGAAAAACAGGGTAGCCACAGAGCTACATCCCTTCCCACAGGAAACCTTCACAACTTCCCCAATCACACTCCTTATGATCAGAGTGGGCACAGGCCACCTAAACGCTTGTGGAAGAACCTCGACACACAGTCCTCTCCTCTGCAGGCAGTTTCCACCAGGCAGGGCTCCTCGAAAAATCGTTAGGGTCTTACTGGACCCTGGCAGGGCCAGGTTGGCATGGCCTCTCATCTATGCTCCTAATCACTTGCATAGAGCCTCCAACACCTCCAGAGTGCGTCGGATATCTCGGACTTGGCGTGCCAGCCCCTGAACCGGCTGCAGAGCCCGTTCCAGCTCCTCGCAGCGCGCAAGCAAGGTGTACATGCCCTTGATGCTCATGTCCACGGCTTCGCCTAAGGAATCCACCGCGTCGCGGTAGGTCTGGATGCAGCCCACGCTCAGTGCTGTCAGCTCCTGTACTGCACCGCCCAGCCCGCGCAGCAGACGGTCCACCCGGCCGCCCAGCTCGCGACTCAGCCGCTCCAGATCCCTCAGCACGTCCGGGTCGATGGGAGGGATCGTGGGAGTGGGTGCGGGCGTCAGGCCGGGCCGCACGGAGGAAGGGGGAAGGGGCGGAGGGGCGCCACTCAGCCGGATCTTGAGTTGCAGGTTGTTGGCGACGAAGTGAGTGAGGTCGCCGTGGCGGCTCACCGTGCCCTCGAGCTCTAGGGGGCTGGAGATGGTGGCGCGACGTCCCCCGCCCGCGCCAGCCTCGCCGCTCGCTGAGGATGCCCCTCCGCCGCACGCCCCGCTCAGCCCGTCCAGGCTGCGGCTGTCCTGCAGGCGGCTGGGGAGCGAGCGGCCAGCCCTGGCCGCCGCCTCCTCCTCTTCCTCGTGGTCTTGGCTCTCTTGCAGCGGCGGCTCCGCATTCATCTCGACGCCTCCGGGGCTCCCTCGACGGCAGACCCTCGGGGCGGAAGGCCGCTTCTCGCCGGGCTCGGGCTCCTGGTGCCGGGAGGACGGGGACGGGGCGTGCTCGGCGCCCGCGGGCCCTGACCGCGCCGCCCGGATGCCCGGCCGCTCCTCCCGGGCGTCCAGCTCCGGCCGGTGGACGAGGCTGCCGCTCGGCGCCCTCGGGGACGCTCGTGGGTGACGGCTCTCGACCCCGGCGTTCTTAGACTCTTCCTCCCCGGACGCCCACACGGCTGAGGGCGGCTGAGGGGGCGTCGGGACCGGCTTGCCGCTGAAAATCGCGGCCTGATGGTCGGCTGCGGCCGGAAGGTCCGGTCCCGGCCCGAGCCGCCCCGGGGCGGCCTCCATGCTGCGCCTGGGGGCCGGAGCCTCGAGTCGCCCGCCCGCCCGGCTCCGCGGCAGCAGCGGCGCCTTTAAGGGGCGTTGGCGGCGGCGCGCCTATTGGCGGCCGGCTGATGACAGGACGGACAGGAAGGAGTCTGTGATTGGTCGGCGCCCCAGGAAGTCCCGGACGAAGAGCTGTTGTGGAACTGCAGAGCACACGTGAAAGCCAGTCGGGTGGCGGCTCGGAGGTGACAGCTGTGCTTGTCGCCCCGCCCTCTCCGGAAGTTGAAGGGGGCAGATCTGGGGAAAAAAAAAAGGCCCGGAGCCCCGCGGGGGTGGGGGGCGGGACCAGACGCTGCGTCTACAGTGAGTGGTCCAGAATCACTGCCTAGCAATCACACCCAGCTGGGGTCGTCGTTGGGATTTCTGGAGGTTCTTGGGATGAGAATACTTTAAAGCCACAATTCTCAGCGGATCATGAGTGATTGATTAATTAGTTCCATCCTGGAGAGGTTGACCGACCGGGTCTTTGGACCACCCAGAGCGTCTCGCTGTGGGCTTCCCCGTGCATTTTCCACTCTCTGGCCTCCCGTCCCCTCTGCGTAGACCTTTCTCTCTATTGGAGGATAATATATGATGCTGTCACAAGAGAAAAGATCAAACATTTCGATAAGCACTCTGCGAGGGGGAGGGCGGGGAATAAAGGGCTGTGATTGAGAGTTAAGTAGTTGGAGTTAGATGAGGCCTCGGTCAGGAAAGGTCTCTGATGGGAAGAGCATGTAAGCCGTCGCGCAGGCGGAGAGGACAGCGGCTTTCCGGAACCTCAGAAGCAAAGAGGTTTGATATAAACAGGCGTTGGGGCACGGGATTGAGGAAGAGACAGAGGGAGGACACTGGGACTAAAATAAACGAGAAGGAAGAGGATTTCTAACATCGAGACCAAGATTCAGACGGGGGCTACATCTCACAGGGTACTGTAGTTTCTGTAGCGGGTGGAGATTTTTTTCCCCTGGGCAAACTGTTGGTTGAAAAATTGTCAGCTGCAAAATACAACTGAAGCTCTGGGTCCCTTGTCTTTAACAAAACAAATGAACATTTTTCCTCGGCTTATAATAGGTGTGACGTTTTTGAAGTGGAATCCTATGTGCAGATTTTGTACAATCACCGCTGATAGCCATTGCAGAGTCTTTACTTTCCCTTTTGGCAGCACCAACATTGACTTTTGCAGTTCCCTGCACCCTGACAGTCCTTATTCTGTTCTTGTCTTTGCTTGCTATTGTTGATTTTCCCTTTTCTGACTCCTTGGTGTTGGGATTACAGGCGTGCATCACCACTGCCCGGTTTTTGCAAATCTTTTGAGTTCTTTTTTTAAACCATAATCCAAGGAATTGTAAAAACATGCCAAAGGAATGTCTCGCCACCACCAAAATGGGTTTTAAATTCAAATAATAAGATGACATTTGTCGGGAGGCAGAAGCAGGTGGATTTCTGTGAGTTCGAGGCCAGCTTGGTCTAAGGAGCTAGTTCCAGGACAGGTACGAATACAGAGAATCCCTGTCTCGAAACAAAACAAAACAAAACAACAAAAACAAACAAACAAACAAAAAAACAAACCAAAAACAAAAAACTTTTGGTGTGGTAGTGTACATTTTTGCTTTTTTTCTATGTGCCTCTCTCACTAATAGATTTTCTTTTATTATTTTTTATTGAAAATTTTTTCTTATATTTTTAATCGTGTTTTTCCTCTCCCACCCCTCCCAGACTCTTCCCATCTCCCTACCCATCCAACTTGTATACTCTCTCTCCTTTAAAAATAAAAAGAAGCCAGGTGATTTGATGGTGGTTCACACTTTTAATCCCAGCACTGGGGAGGCAGAAGCAGGAGGATCTCTGTGAGTTCGAGGCCAGTCTGGTCTACAGAGTGAATTTCTGGACAGCCAGGGCTACACAGAGAAACCCTGTCTCAAAAAAACAAAAAACCCAAAACAAACAAAAAAACAAAAAACAAATAAACAGATACATATAAAAGCAAAGGGGTAAGAGAGACAGCTCAGTGGTTAAGAGCACTGACTGCTGGACCTGGGTTAAATTCCCAGCCACAAGGCAGCTCACAATTGTCTGTAACTCCAAGATCTGACACCCTCACCCAGACATGCATGGAGGCAAAACACCGATACACATAAAATAAGAAAAGAAAAGCAAGAAACTAAAAATCTACAGAAGTTAACATCAAAACCAAGCAAAAGACTAAGACCCCCCCCAAAAAAAAAAGAATGTCTAAAGCAAAACAAAAACGAAAAGTCCATGAAAATACCACTGAGTTGGTCCTGTATTAGCCGCCTCTTCCTGGGCATAGTGCCTGCATTTGAATGCGATTTTCCCTTTGCCAGCAGGTGTCATTTGCAGATACCTTGACTAGGGCTGGGACCTTCTTTTCACTCTTCCCTCAGGGCTGGGACCCTGTCTGTCTAGCACAAACCTGTGCAGGTCTTGTATGTGCTGCCAGTCTCTGGAGTTCATATGTGCATCAGTCCCATTGTATGTTGTACTTGCTGTACTTGGAAGACAGTTTCCGTAGAGACACCCACCACCGATGGCCCTTTCAATCTTTCTGCCTCATCTTCCACATCGTCCTCATGTTTGAGGGGAGGGTTTCATGAGGACATCCCATTTAGGACTCAGTACTCTCTGACATTGTCTAGCTGTGGGTCTTTGTGCTAATAATCACCAACTGAAAGACACTTCCCTTAGGAAGGTTGAGTGATGCACTGTTCCGTGGGCATAGCAATATGTCATTAGGAGTCATTTTATGCCTGTGTAGAGTCGCAGCAGCAGCAGTGTTAGGGACCTAACCTGGGCCCATGACCTATCTAGTCAGGTTCTTGGCCACTTTAGCAGCGTCAGGCATGGGTTCCATCTCATGCAGTGAGCCTTAAATCCAAAAGTGCTTGGTTACATTTGTGCCTCTATTGCACTTGTAGGTAACTCTGTTTGTCGATGGGGGATAATGATTACCTTTCTCCTCCAATAGCATGCACAGTGCCTTTCAGTACCATAAATATTAGTCAGTAGGAGTGAAGCCTCTAGTTAAGACATCAGTTCGACTTCTCTGTGTTGCTACACAAGTGTTGTCTTCAGCAATGCGGACTTACCATTAGGTTGTGGAGAGTAACCAATAGCCTTAGCAACAGCCTTTGATCTTTAGAGAGCTCCATGGGATCCCTTTGGCACTGGAGGTTTTACCTGGTGGCATGTCTAATTGGGACATTGTCTTCCTGACTATTTGGGGACTCCATTTAGATTCCTTTCATATATGTACATATTTTAGGAAGCTTCTACAGTAGATTTTCATATAGTTGTCTATTTATTTGGTGTTTCGAGACAGGGTGTCCTGGAACTCATTCTGTAGACTAGGCTGGCCTCAAATTCAGAGAGATCTGCTTGCCTCTGTCTCTGAAGTGTTGGGATTAAAGGTGTGTGCCACCACTGCCTGTCCTTGGTACAGTTTTCTAAATGGCATTTAGTGTTAGTTGCCCCCCCCCCATTTCCTTCTTTACCTCACACCAATTTAATCTTCCTATTCTAGTTTCCTTTTTGTTTCTCCATACCAATATATTCTATTTCCTGTTCCTTAGAGGGCCTCTCCTACCCCCTGGTTCTTTACTGGGTATCTAACCTCTGTGCTTATTCAGACTGTAGCACACACATCAAAAGCTTAAAAGCTAACATTCACAAATAAGAGAAAACAATCTTTGCCTTTTTGGACCTGGGTTACCTCGCTCAGAATAATTTTTTTCTCTATTCATTGAGCTGTAATGTCATAATCTCTTTCTTAATAGCTGAATACTATTCCATTGTGTAAAAAGATCACATTTCCATTATGCACTCATTAGTTGATGGACATTTAGGCTGTTTTTAATTCTATTATGAATGGATATGGATGAGCAATTATCCCTGTAGTAGGATGTAGAATCCTTTGGGTATATGCCCAAGAGTGGTACAGCAGGATCTTGAGGTACATCGATTTCCAGTTTCCGGAGGAACTGTCATACTGATTTCCATAGTGGCTGTACAAGTTTGCACTCCCACCAGCAATGAATAAGTGTTTTTTCCTTTACCTTGATCCTCAATAGCATATGCTGCCATTTGTTTTATTGATTTTATTGGCTAGTTTTTCACTAATTTGTTTTAAGTACTGCTGCCTTTCCAGATTGGCAGAATGTAGTGCCCTCAAGTGAGACTGGGCCACTATCATCTTAGTCTTCTACTTACTCTGTCTCCTTTAGCAAACATTTCCACAACAGCCAGTGGTTCCTGTTACACTTCCTGTGCTCGCCTTCCCATTGTCAGCTCTCCTAAGCAACATGCCTAGGCCTTGTGGCCCTCACTCCTGCAGTCCAGGTTGGCCTTGAACTCAAGATCTTTCTGCCTGAGCCTCCCTAGTACTAGGATTCAAGCATGAGGCACCATAATCTCCTTATTCTCCCCACCCCCAACCACCCAGCTTTATTTTGTGTGTGTTTAGAACAGAGGAACAAATAGTTTTTTTTTTTTTTTTAAATCACCAAGATATAGCTGATTATGAGATGTAGGAAACTAGTAGTAGCCCAGCAGCCAGTTAAATTCCCAGGGCCCACATGGTGGAAGGAGGGAACTTGTCCTTTGACCTCCACATGAGCCATGGTGTGAGCGAACATAGGCACACACTCAAAATAAATGAACTTTTTTGAGTTGGCTCTCTGCTCCACCAGATGTTCTACAGTTTCACCTTGACGCTTTAGCCCTGAGACGCACAGGAAAGGTCACAGTGAATGCATCTGGCTATATTGGCTCACCAGGGTTGTCTTCCACTTTGGTAGAGCAGGTACCACTGACCTCAACTACCTAGTCTATATGTTCTAGTATGATTCCACCCATGACAAGTCCTACAAGGTCAAGTTCAGAATGAGAAATTTGTGCTAAACAGGAATCCATCATCAATCTCAGAGATCTGTCTGCCTCTGCCTCTCAAGCACTGGGATTAAAGGTGGGCACCACCACAAACTGGTTAAGAGCTTTATGTTTTGTTTTTTAAAAAAGAACTACATAATACTTCATAGATTGGATGGTGCTATGGTTTGAACATCTGATGTCCCCAGAGTCATGTTTTGGGGTTTGATTGCTAGCTGATGGGTTTGGGACTGGCTCCCGAGGACTTTGATCAAATTGTGAATTTCCTTAAAATTATAATTTTTATTAGAAAATGATTGTGGCATTTTCAAACATGTATATCATTACGTTTACCATTTGATTTTTTTTTTTTTTTTTTTGGTTGTTTTTTGAGACAGGGTTTCTCTGTATTGCTTTGGAGCCTGTCTGGAACTAGCTCTGTATATCAGGCTGGACTCACAGAGATCCACCTGCTTCTGCTTCCCGGGTGCTGAGATTAAAGGCCTGTGCCACCAACACTCAACAAATTAATGTATTTTTATTTTATGTGCTTTGGTATTTTGCCTGCATGAGGATTCTGGATCCCCTGGAACTGAAGTTACAGACAGTTGTGAGCTGCCATGTGGTTGCTGATAATTGAACCTGGGTCTTCTGGAAGAGCAGTCAGAGCTCTTAATCACTGATCATTATGCTTTTAAAAAAAATTTATGTGCCTGTGGAAGCCACAAAAAGGCCAGATCCCATGGAGGAGTTATATTTGGTTGTGAATTGCCTAACCTGAGTTCTTTGGAACCAAATCTGAGTTCTTAATTGCTGAACCACTATCCAGCCACACAATGCTCTGTTCTTATGCACCCCACTCCTCCCTACCCTCCTCTGTCCCTTTCCTTCGCCCAAATTGCTCCCCCTTCTGCTTTCATGTAAATTCTACTCCCTTTCCTTCCCCTTTAGACCCTTTCTTCCCCCATTCTATTTCTACTTTCACATCACACACACACACACACACACACACACACACGCACGCACGCACGTCCCATGTGGAGATCAGGGGATAACTTGAAGGAGTCAATTCCCTCCTCCCACCATGGACTCCAGCAACGTTACTCGGGTGGAAGCACCTTCACCTGCAAAGCCACCTCACGGCTCTCAAAGCACTTATCATTTGCCATTTCCCTGAGGGCTAAGGGTAGCGAACACTTTCAAACATTTATTGGCTATTTGTATATCTTCCTTTGAGAGTCCTTTATTCTGTTAACTAGCCTATTTATCAATTATATAATGGTTTGTTTGGTATTTAATTTTTGGAAACTTATTAATTCTAGATATTAATTATGAGAGGCGCAGTTGGGAAAGATTTCTCCTCACTCTGTTGACTGTGCATGGTTTCCTTTACTGTGCAGCTTTTTATAATTTTGATCTCACCCTGTAGCTAAGGCTGGCTTTGAACTCATAACAATTCTGTTGCTTCCATTTCCCATGTACTAAGATTAAAGGTATGGGCCACTGCTCTGGGCTTGATCTATCATTGACTTTTTAATTTTTGAATGTGTAGGAGTGTTTTGACTGCAAGTATGTCTATGCCACCTGCCCTCAGAGCCCAGAAGGTGTCAAAACCATTTTGGGACAGTCTCTATGTAGTCTTGGCTATAAAGACCAGGCTGGCTTCAAACTCAGACCTGCCTGCCTCTGCCTCCTAAGAACTGAGATTAAAGACCTGTATGTACTAATCTGACTGGCCATGTTTTGTTTTGTCTTGTTTTTTGAGATAGTTTCTCCTCCCAAGTGCTAGGATTAAAAAGCCAAGTGCCAGAGTTGTTATACAGAGAAATCCTGTCTTGAAAAGCCAAAAAAAGTAAAAAAAAAAAAAAAAAAAAACTTTCTCATATATCCTGATATATATATATATCTGCTGAGCTGTGGTGGCCCAAGTCTTAAATCCCAGCATTCAGAATGCAGAGGCAGGTGGATCTTTATAAATTCAAGGCCAGACAGGTATAGAGTTCCAGAGTTAAACAAACAAAACCAACCAACCAAGGCTCCTAAGATATAACAACTAAACCTAACAAAATAAAATATAGTAAGACGAAGCAAAAACTTTCATATTTAAGTTGAACACAGCAGCCCAACAGGAGGAAGAGTCCCAAGAGCAGAAAGTTTTACTTCAATCACTGTGTGTCCGGGAATGCACACCAAGCTGTCCTCAAACTTGCGGTGATTTTCCTGCCTCAGCCCTGAGTGCATGTACGACATGCCAAGCTAACTTGGGTTTCTGCTTCACAACATTGCCAACGTGTAACAACTACTTTTACTTTCAAATCAGCATTCAAAAACATGAAATATTTAAGGCTTTATTATAAAATATACTTTGTGCTACATAATTTTTCTGAATTTAAGATAGGCTAGGCTAAGCATATTTCACAGATAAGCTGGATTAATGCATTTTTGACTTACGGTATTTTAAAATAACATTTGGCAAATTGACAGAAATCAGACTGTATAAGTCCTTAAAATTCTGTGTATGGGTGTTTTGCCTACGTATATATGTGTGTACCACACCCATGCCTAGTGCCTGCAGATGGTTGTGGGCACCATGTGGTGCAGTGAATTCAACTCCTGGCTCTCTGGAGGAACAGCCATCTCTCCAGTACTGTTTCTGTTGTTGTTTTTAACAACATTTTATGTTTCGTCTGCATGTATGTGCACCACATGTGGGCCTGGTTTTGCCTGTGCAGGTCAGAGGAGGGATCAGATTCCCTAGAATGGGAGTTGGGGATAGTTGTGAACAACCCTCCCCTTCCCCAACACATAAACAAATTTACAAACAAAACCGAGCAAACAACAGGGACAAAAATGAAGCAAGCTAAAGGGCAGAGGGAGACAGTACCCTCCGAGAGTGGGCCCGGACCCACGGGTGAGCTGCGACCTGGGCCAGGGGCAGCCGTTCTGAGGGCTTATGCTTGAGCAGCTTGGAGATGAGGTCCTGGGCCCCCTCAGGCACAGAAGGGGGGAACTTCAGGTCCACCTGCAGGTGAAAAAGGGTGTTACCCTGACTACGTTCTCCGTGAGGACTCAAAGAGATGTTTGCATCCCCCCCAAGGAGGCAGTAACAATGGGTGGCTGTGGGGGGGTCATTTTCCTTTGGGAGTGTGGGTACAGGTAGGCTGCTGGTGTTCATGCAGGCAGCACTAGCTGGTCTCAGGGGGCTATAAAAGGGAAGAGGACATGACAGTGGGTGGGGCATGTGTTGGGAAAGGAGTGTGTGTGGGGTGTGTGTATATATATAAAGTTGTCAGAGAATAAATAAGAAGTACTCATGAAATAGGGAGACTATGAAGAGACCTATGAATCCACCTTGCCCATCCCAGAGCCTGGCTTCCACAGTGCAGAGCCCAGGCAGACATCCTACCTTGACAATCCGACGGTATGTCTCACTGTGGCTAGGGCTCTCAAAGGGTGGGTTCCCCACCATCAGTTCATAGCAAAGCACCCCGATGCACCACAGATCTACCATTTCGTTATGCATGCGCCCCTCAATCATCTCTGGGGGCAGATAGTCCAGCGTGCCACACATGGTTTTCCTCCTGATGGGATGAGGAAGTGGGCAGGATCTCAAAAATCAGCCTCTCTTTTACCTTGACAGTAGGCAGCCCAGAGACCCCAGGATGCCCTGGGGCAGGGGAGAGACCCCCGGGATGCCCTGGGGCAGGGGAGAGACCCCGGGATGCCCTGGGGTAGGGGAGAGACCCCGGGATGCCCTGGGGTAGGGGAGAGACCCCGGGATGCCCTGGGGTAGGGGAGAGACCCCGGGATGCCCTGGGGCAGTGCATCTAAGCCAAAGTGTCAGGAAAGGGCATACATGGTCCCAGCGTGTCCACACTAATTGATTATCTGAATATTTTGTTTGTTTTTTCCGAGACAGGGTTTCTCTGTATTGTTTTGGAGGCTGTCCTGGAACTCTGTAGACCACACTGGCCTCAAACTCATAGAGATCCACCTGCCTCTGCCTCCTAAGTGCTGGAATTAAAGGCATGTGCCAGCAATGCCTGGCTTTTTTTTTTTTTTTTTTTTTTTTTTTTTTTTAATTAATACAATGTCTCTACATATCCCTGGCTGTCCTGAAACTCACTCTGTAGACCAGGCTGGCCTCAAACTCCTCAAACTGCCTGCCTCTGCCTCCCAACTGCTGGGACTAAAGGTGTGCATCACCACTGCCCGGCTATGTTAATCTCAATAAATAAATAAAACAATCAGAGTGAGGGCAATGCTCATTTCAAAGAAAAAACAGAAAAGATCTCTAACATCCACCACACAAATACTTCTTAAGTCAGATTATATTTTTACTGTGCAATAACATGAAGCATTAAACAACGATGGGGTCACTAGATACTGTGATGTACACCTCTAATCCCAATCCTTGTTTCTCTTGACTGGCCTAGAGCTCACTAAGTAGTGCAGACTGACTGTAACCTCAGAGAGACCATCTTCCATTGCCTCAGTAGGGCAGGATTGGAAGGCGTAAATCACTACATCTGGCTTAATTGGGCAGCCGAGGTAATCTGAGGCCAGCTTGGGCTACCGGGTAAAATCTTGTCTAAAAACTGGGAAGAGGGGTCTAGAGAGATGGTTCAGCAGTTAAGAACACGAGTTGCAGGACCAGGGTTCAATTCCCAGCACCCACATGGCAGCTCACAGCTGTTTGTAACTGTAAGATCTGACACCTTCACACAGACATACATGCAGACAAAACATCAATGCACGTAAATTATTAAAAAATGCTTATTTAAAAAAATAAAAACAAAAAACTGTTAGAGGCCAGGCACTGGTGATTCACACCTTTAATCCTAGCACTCAGGAGGCAGAGAGGCAGGTAGATCTCTGAGAGTTTGAGACCAGCCTGATCTACAAATTGAGCTCCAGTATAGCCAGGGCTACACAGAGAGAAACCTTGTCTCAAAAAAAAAAACCAAACAGTTAAAGAACTGGGAAGCAGTTTTGAGAGGTGTGGCTCAGTGAGGGAGCATTTGCCTAGCATAGGCAAGGCCCTGGGTTCCATCCTCAACACTATAAAACCAAACCAAACCAAAATAAAATGTGACATGGGTAACCCGGCATGTCAACCTAAGCTTGTGATACCAGATACTCATGTATGCTGGCCTTCAGTCTGGGCAACACAGTGAGGCCATATCTCCTTTCAATGAACAGGGGTAAACCTGACCCGGTGATAAATGCCTGTAATCCTACTATGTTTGGAGGTAAAGGCAAGGAGGTTCAGAAATTTAATTTGGCTATATGATGAGTTTATAGTCATTCTGTGCTACATAGGACCCTGTCTCAATCAATCAATCAATCGTGTGGGAGTTTCCACAATGATGTGGTGAGAGAGAGCCCACTTTATTATATAGAAAGAGCAGAAAATTTAGAGCATGAATTATTGTCACCTATTTCTGTAAAGATATGGCCACATCTACATTACGTGGAGACAAACCCCACCCCGAAGAACAAGATGCAGAAGAGCTGTACACAGACTATCACAGCCTCATACCAGGGGACAGCCCCCAGTCCCACCATACCTCAGGGAGGGAGCATGCACAGACCAGCCGAAGTCCGCGATCTTCAGCTCGCCCTGGAGACCTAACAGCAGGTTCTCAGGTTTTATGTCCCTGTGAATCACCTTCTTCTTGTGGCAGTACATCAGCGCATCTGACAGTTCCTCCATGATCTACAAGGGTTCACAGCAGAAGGTCAAACAGGCCTCCACTTCCAAGTGACAGCCCCAGCCTCACGTCCCACACCGGGTCCTGACCGTGGCTGTTCGCTGCTCATCGAAAGTTCGGTTCTTCTGTAGTTCCTTGTAGAGTTCTCCCCTCGGGGCGTATTCCAGTATCAAGTAGATCCTACGCCGGTCATAGAAGTAATTGTACAGCCGAAGAATGTTGGGATGTCTGGGACAAAGAGAAAGGAAGCTTCGGCTTGCATCTAGGAGACAGGACAGATAGCAAAGGCCTAGATCAGGGCGGGAGTGTAAGGAGGAGCTGACAGGTGGTCCAGATAGAGTAAGGCACTGCTGGGATTACAGAAACAGGGATGTGGGGTGATCAGGCTGGCAGGGGCCGGGGCCGGGGCCGGGGCCGGGGCCGGGGCCGGGGCCGGGGTGAGCAGCATACTGCAGGTGTGCCTGGATTTCGATCTCTCGGCGTAGCTGGTGCTCCACTCCCTCCTTTTCAATCTGAGACTTGAAGAGGATCTTGAGCGCAACGATGAAATGGCTTTTTTTCTCCCGAGCCAAGTACACATTTCCAAATTTGCCTTTGCCCAGAGGACGCCCAATCTCAAAGTCGTCGATAGTGAGGGACCGCCTGATTAGACAAGTGCGGGGAAGGCAGCTCAATGCTGGCTGGATCACCTTCTAAGGTGTTTGATTTCTCTCTATCCCTGTTCCCTTTAACTCCCCCATTTCCCCTCACCGCTATTTAAGTCCCCTTCCCGCTTTGGGGTACTTACAAGGCATTGGGACCCCGACTGACACTTTCAGCCAACTTCTGGCCAGGGGCAGCTAAGGAGAGAGCAGGCACCTTGAGTTCCTCCTTTGACATTCTCACCTTATACCCTCCTTTGGGCTCTGGTCCCTTGGGCCAATCCTCTCCCCGTTGCTCCCGGTACCTGTGGACTGGCCATTGGACCGGTTCATGAGGGTGAGCGCAGATGTCAGAGCAGGCTCCTTCTGCAGGACTCTCTGGGGCAGGGTGTTCAGACCTGAATGAGACTGAGGAGCAAAGGGTAGCTCTGAGGGTGTCCTTGTCCCTGTGGCCTAGCTGGAATATGCTACAAGCAGCAGTCCAGCTGCCTGCTAAAGAATCCATCCATCCCCTCATAGTTCATAGAGCAATAGTGATACACCATAGTTTGACTACCTAGCCGCTAGCTCTTGCTCCAGAAGAAACGGGTTATTAAGACACAACCTGAGATGAAGGGTGCAAGCTTTTAGTCCCAGCACTCGGGAGGCAGAGGCAGGCAGGTCTACAAGAACTAGTTCCAGGACAGGCTCCAAAGCCACAGAGAAACCCTGTCTCAAAAAAACCAAAAACCAAACAAACAGACAAGCAAAAAAACCACCCAAGACAAGGGGTGTTTGACACCTAACAATTCACCTGGCCTTGACCCACACCACCTGCTCAAGCGCGGCAATGTCCAATCTGGATAGCTCTACACATCACACATTCATCCAGGTTCACATAGCAGCCTGAGCTCACGAAGACGCACCAGCGGAGGGGAGGGATGCTGAAGGCCTTGGGCTACAGCTTCACTTTCAGATTTCACTAAGCAATAGATTGTTTCGTTTGATAGTGCCCAAGGTAAAGGTAACAGTGGTGTCTCACTCAGACTCCACTCTTCCTCGGGAAGAAGCTGGGACAAGGAAACAGATGGACTGTCCAGGATGCCCAGGCCCGACCAACCGGGAACAAACTGAAGGACTCTTCATTTTGGGGGAGGGCTTAGGGTCCCATTGTCTTGCCAAGCTCATTACAAGTGTGCTGTATTACAGATGTGCACTATCGTGCTTACTAGCTCATTTCTTCAGCCAAGAGGAGACCCTAGTGTGCGCCTACAAACCTCCCACGGGGATGTCAGTATAGATGGGTTCATGCATTTACACACGCGCGCACACACACAATTTCAAATTTATTTGGATCCTTAGCTCCAACCACTCATTAAGATAAATTCTAGGGCTGGACTGTAGCTCAACAGTACATCAAAACCGCAGGTCCTGGGTTTCAAACACTAACTTTCTATTCTACAGCTAATTTCTGTGTAGTCACTTTTTTTTTTCAGACCGGTGGGTGGGATTCACGGCCCGATAGCACAATGCTGCCTCTTGCTCAGTCCCAGTTATTGTTTGTGTATGTGACGAGCAGGCTCAGCTCCACAGAAGCCCTCAGATTCGGCTTGGCTACATCTGATACGATAAGGCTGCAAGTGATCAGACTGAGCTCTGCCAGCAGACTCCCGGGGAACCCGTCGGGAGCGCTCTGAGCACAGCCATCGGCAGGGCCCCCATCTACCTCCAAGGCCTCCCTTCCGAGGGAGGGGCGAGGAATGCGGCCGGGACCTTACCGTCTGCGAGCCGTAGGGCCACGGGTAGGCGTTCTCCTTCTGAGCCATTCGCGGGGAAAGCCGGAGGAGAGCTGGGCAGAGAGGGAAACGGCGTGAGGGGCAGAGCAGAGGCCTGCAGCGAGGGCAAGCCAGGGCGGGGAGCGAATGAGCGCGCAGGCCGAGGTCGGGGCGCCCCTCTCTGCACCCCTCCCTCGGGGGCCCGGCGGGCGCGTGGCCCGGCCAACCGAGCCGGACGCCGTGGGCTACCTGCGCCCTCCGGAGCCCAAGGCGCAGCCGCTCCCCTCTCGGCTCGGCACCGGCACGTTGGACTAGCTGGACGGCCGCTCCGTGACCCGGACACTTTCAAATCTCCCGCTCTGAGCCCATTGGCTCAGCCGCCACCCAACACCGCTCTCATTGGCTACATTTCTTGTGACGCAACCCGTCGAGACGCAAACTAGGAGCGGATTAAGATTCTCGTTTCTCTACTTTTCTGGTTCCTAAAAAATTAAGTCCCCTGGAGCCTGGGGCAGGAGGATTGCCAGGAGTTCCATTAACTCCGCTTACAAATTCTATAGATTAGCAATTCCCGCCCGGTTAACTCTACATTCTCATGCCATCTCTTGAGTGATGGTAAATGTGGACTCTCGTCAAGTTAACATTGACTGTGGCCAGAAGGGAGTATTTGCCCCTGCTTTCCTGCCAAGCGCTGATTTTCACGTGCCTGGGAAGGACCAGAACTATTGTGGGGACTCCAAAGTTGGGCAAACACAACTTCTGCAACAAAGACTATCTACGGCGTGCCACCGTCTTGGTCCGTGTGACAAGGTGTCCTGACAGGACACGGCCCAGGAGGAGTGAGGTCAAGAAGGCAAGACAAGAAACTTGGACGTAAATTTCATTTTATTTCTGACTTTTGAAGATTGTGTGTGTGTGTGTGTGTGTGTGTGTGTGTGTGTGTGTACCCCACTAGTAAACATAAATTAAGAAATCCAAAGCGAAAACAGTGGTTTTTAAAGGGATTAACTATGGCTACAGTTTTTTTAATTGCCTTAAATACATTTTCTGTGCAAGAGTTGGGGGACTGTTCATTAATAATTGCTGTTAGCATATCTAAATATTTTGACAGAAACCGCAAAAAGATGTAAAACTTAAGACATGATTTAGCAACTCTGAGAAAACAATGTTGTCTTTTCTTTCCTTTAAGGTTAATATTTATAACACGTATTAAGTAGAAAAGAAACTACAGATGACCCCGACGTGATTTGAACACGCAACCTTCTGATCTGGAGTCAGACGCGCTACCGTTGCGCCACGAGGCCTCCGTGCGCCATGCGGGCCGTGTTTGGCGTGAACAGAAGTCGTCTCCGCCATGATCTTGCGAGTTTCTCAGGCCGGGTGTCCGCCCGCCGGGCTCGCAGTTTCAGGCCGCGGAAATCAAGCATGAATGACTCGTGATTACTTAGGAACGTTTGCAGAAAGGCAAGCTCTTTAGCCTTGGACCACCCTAAGCTCACTCAGAAACGACTTCAATATGCGAATTTTGTTTGATTTTCTAGAGATGATGTCATTATGGTGTCACTGACTCCTAACCAGAATTTCACATTTAGTCCCAGCTGTACTAATGACAAAAAAAATCTCGTTTAGTTTCTGTGGATTTTGTTTTTCATATTCGTACTTTTTTTAAAATCATACAGATGTAATAATACCGAAGATACAGAGTATATGAGTATAAGTAAGAACGCAGCTTCTAGTTCTCTCACATGCGTTGGTGGTATAGTGGTGAGCATAGCTGCCTTCCAAGCAGTTGACCCGGGTTCGATTCCCGGCCAACGCAACGATTAGTTTTTCTTAACCCTCTGGGCCAACTCGAGTGGAGGCAAGTGTCCGAAGACTCATTTTGCCGCCCGGCCTTGGAGTCCCGGAGGCCGGTCCTGCACGCTGCCGCAACCCCGGCCCTTTGCCGGTCTCCCTCCTCATGCGTCCTGTATGCCTTCCCCGTGCGTGTACCCTGCTTGAGTTGCGGGGCAAATCCAGGCCTGTATGCCCGGGGCCCAAAGCAAAGCTTCAGTCTGGCGTCTACAATCGGCAGTAGCAGTTCTCCTAAACTTTAAACTACGTTCCTGCAATGCCCAGTGTTTCCTGGAATTGCATAAAGTCCACTGTGTAAAGCAAAAGCTGAAGCCCTCCCCGTCGGGGAATCGAACCCCGGTCTCCCGCGTGACAGGCGGGGATACTCACCACTATACTAACGAGGAGTAAGCTGACAACAAGTGTCTTCGGATCGCTGATCTGGGCTCTGGGCCGAGGCTGTTTCTCACCACTCAGCGTGGCGATGGGAATCTGCGCCCGTCACAGGCGGCACCGGAAACTGGGTCCACCAACCGGGAGGCGCAGGTGACCCGAGGCGTGACCGGAAGGCACAGGCGGCCTGGTCTCCGGGGCTGCGAAGCCGGAGCGCTGACATCTCCCGCCCTCACCCTCTGCCACTTACCGGTAATCCAAGACGGACATGGGTCACACTGGTGCCAGCCTGCAGCGGCCAAGGCGACGTCTGGACTTGCCCAAAACAGGCCTTGTCATGTCGGCCCCAACTCCAGAAGTGACGTTTCCGTCACCCAAAGAAAAAGTGCAAAGACGGGGCTCGTCCGGGATTTGAACCCGGGACCTCTCGCACCCGAAGCGAGAATCATACCCCTAGACCAACGAGCCGACATCCGACCCTGTCCACAGACGCCCATAGAGGTCGCACGGCATTTGCTGCTGCGTGGGCGGGGCCCGGCCCTAGAGCGTGGCTGCTCGGAGCGCGCCCCGAGCAAAACCCTGGCTTGCTCGCAGCGGTGTTCGGACCCGTGGCCGCCGGGTGCGGCGTCTCCGCACCCCTGTGCTGTGTCAGAGACGGGTGGCAAACGCTGAGGTCTCTGGCCCTCCGCTCCGAGCCCTGCCCGCAGTCCCCCGGCCCACGCTGGAGCTTGGACGTCAACCCATGCACGAGCGTCTTGGTTTGGAAACTGGCCGGGGATCGCGTCCTGAACTCCTGCGGTGAAAGGCAGCTTTGCTCGCCACCTCTACCTTGGTATTACTGCAGTGACCTGGGACAGACTCTTCAGGAGCCCACCATCTTCCCACACGACCTGCCAGCCCCGGGCCCGGGGTCCCCAGCTCGTAAGATCAGAGTTCTCATACCCTCCCGTTTAGCTTTCTCGTTATCTCCCAGAGTAACTGGGTGTGTGCCGCCTGAAACACCGACAAAGGCCAGAAATTGAATCTTTATTCAGAGTCAGCAATCCCAGAAGACGATGGATTACAACCCTAAAAGCTGTGTTTCACGCCTCTTCGTTAGTCAGCGGGTTACACAAGGCGGAGAAACAAAGACAGGCACTTCAAAGGTTAGCTTTGCCCCTGCGGCCAGCCTCGCCTCTGAGATTCACACACAGCAAGGACGTTGAACGATGCATGCCTTTAAAAAGCTTCCTACAAAACGAGTACAAATGTGCTTTTACACACTGTGAAGTGCTCTCGTCTCTAGACTTTGATGAAAATATCTCATCTTGTAATAGGAGTCAAAGCTTTACACTGAAATACACAGTTCTGGGATTTAACTTTGAGCTGCCACTATATTGGGATAGGGCTTTAGAAGTCTTGATGCATTTGCACTGCAGTCATTGGCAGATGCTACCCTGCAGAATTTCCTCATCCATATCCTGTCAGTTACTAAGACATTGCTTTTCAAAAGCATGTCTAGAATTTTCTTCCTGCAACTGTCCACCCCTCGTGGTGTGTGTGTGTGTGTGTACGTGCACGCGCATTTTCTACATAACATCTCACTAAACACAGGCTGGTCTTCCTCTCACTTACGTAAATGGCTAAGGATGACCTTGTACTGAGGGCTGGAATTGAAGGTCTGAGCCACCATGTCCAGGTAGGAATGGGTGTCTTGCACATATAACCTAGTGATTGCAGACCAGAAGAGGGTGTCGGATCCCCTGGGACTGAGTTACAGATAGATGGCTGGGGATTGAATCGGGCTCCTCTGGAAGAGCAACCAGTGCTGTTAACCATTGAGCCGTCTCTCCGTTCCTTTTGTTTTTATTGTGTCGCCCACTGCCCCATGCTGGCCATCGCACCGCAGTTTCCCCATAGATTGTCCAGCAAGTTCCTACCTAGTCTTGCTGGGTCTGCCCACCACCCGGCATTCTGAGGCAGGATGAGGCATGACGAGACGCCACCTCTTCCAACGCTCTTGTGGCGCCCTGTCCCTGCCCTTCTGACTTGTGTTGAAAGAGCCTGAGAAAAAGGTCTACCTTACTGCCTTGCTCAAAATGTGCTCTGGGTTCCGTATCTCACCATCTTGTCTCAGAGAGAGCAATTCCTTCAAGCCCACACTTTCACTCAGCCATTGCCTACCGGGAATGAATGGAGTCTATACTGTCTGTCTCCCAAGGAGGTTCAGCCATGCCAATACCCCGCTGTCAGCATCACTGTCGACTGTGATCATCTAGCCTAGTGTGCCAGAGCCGCCCCAGTAGAGCCCGTGGGGCTCCCCACGACTCCTCGTCCTGGTGGCAGGCCTGTCAAGCCCTGCTGACTCCGACCCTAACTGGCTCCTTGTGGGACAGATGGAGGTGGGTGGAGTAGTAGCTTCCCATGAAAGGCCTGCCACCATAGGACTGCATCTAGATTCCACACCAGATTTTAACGTATAATGATTTATATAAAATATCCAAAGTATAAAACTACAAAGCCCCAAGCCAAACGAAATGCACAGTGGTTCAAACAGAAAGAGTAATGGGATCAGGGAGGTGTGGTACTAATGGGCCACTACGGATACAAGGCAGAATTTCCAGTAAGGTAATAGACGTGATGTTGCTCTTATATAAAATTGGTAAAGGTTAAAAACGAAAACTTTTCACTTGGGTCATCCACAAGGCACCGCTGGGATTCGAACCCAGGATCTCCTGTTTACTAGACAGGCGCTTTAACCAACTAAGCCACGGCGCCAAGGGCATAATTAAGTCCTTCTGGAAAGTACTACAGGGATTTATGGTTCAGAGTTCAAACCACACTGGCTGTAATCTAAAACATACTTAATTGTCTTGCATCTCCCCAACTGTCCGTGAGGCCCTTCAACTCTGAGGTACCTTACAACTAAGAAGAGGGCTGAGTGTGACTAAGCTAGGATTCTAGAATCCTGAGGGGACTTTGCATAGTTCTCACCTGAGACAGAAACCATTAATACAGCCAAAACTTTCAAGAGTTAAAAAGTTATAAGCCGTAGTCGGCAGGATTCGAACCTGCGCGGGGAGACCCCAATGGATTTCTAGTCCATCGCCTTAACCACTCGGCCACGACTACAGAACATGTGAGGCTGTTTTTATCCTATGCCTTTGTTACTTCCTGAGCGCTTTCCCGCCCCACCCCGTCCATTTTCCGGTTCTCGGTGGTGCGAGACAGGAAGATGGTGCCAAAAGCCAGAGCGGGACGGGATCGGGTTGGACGTTCGGCGCCGCGCTTCCCGCGAACCTTCCTTCCGGATGCTCCCCGGTCTTTGGTGTCCAGCAAAGATCGTGTGGGAAAGGAAGCGGCAGCAGCGGAGACCCAGATTGTTCGTTCCCTGCTTTCTAGACGCCGGAGAGTGTTGCTTCGCAGTTGTAGACCGCTGGCAATTCAGGTTTTAAGAGATTACAAACGACTCGTTCTGCAATTACAAGTCCCAGGAACTAATCTTTTACACAAAAAGCATCCCCTAAACAAAAACGTCAAGCTTCTGGCCCGTACGGGGATCGAACCCGCGACCTTGGCGTTATTAGCACCACGCTCTAACCAACTGAGCTAACCGGCCAGCTACAGGAATGCCATTGGAAAAGCACCTCCAAATTTGTTATGTAACGGTCTATGGCACCCCCCCCCTTAAATTAAAAAAAAAAAAAAAAAAGCAAATATGTTGAAAGCAATTTTGGAAGGTTCATCCTCCCCAACTTGCAGGCAGTTCAAGAAGACCCAGGGGACTCTGCTGATCTGTTGACCAAGGGTCTACTTTAGGTCTGGCCCTAGGAACCCACCCACAGGCATTCCAGAGTCCTCATCCGTTTGTTTTTTTTTCCCCCCCTACTGCTCCTGTCCTCTATTTTCAAACACTTCCAGGCCCTCCTACTTGACATGAACCCCACTCCTACTCCTGCCAAGCTAGCTGAAACCATCATAGTCACGTTCTCACCGCCGGCCCCATCACTGACTGATGCTCCCGGTGAGATCTGACTGGTTGCTATCGTCCTCTGCTGGACCGGCGGTTCTCCAAATCGCTTTCCTCCTTCCACACCTCCACACCGCTAGTGAACAAGTGACTGACATTGTAATGAGTGAAAGACAGGCCCGCCACTAGGGGGTGCGTCTAAATGTGGCACCTCAGAGATGAACCTAGGCCAGGAGTCCTGAGGTTTATTGTGGCCCAAAGGGCTCATACAGCATGGACATAGGAACAAGTTTTCTGTTGTGCTTTCCACACAAGGCAGACCCCAAGTCCTCAGGGCCACCTAGGGGTGCAGGCCTCCAAGCCGGACGTGAAGAAAAGTCTACATCATGCGGCGATTGCTGTCCTCATAGTGCTCCCAAGGCAGGCCCATACTAGAAAGGGCAGTGGGGCCCTAGTCCGTGACCGCAGCTCCAGTCAGGAGGAAGCAGCAGAAGCTTCTGGAAGGCCGGGGAGCTCGGGCTCCTGCAGGGAAAGGCAGACCAGCCGGAGCCTGGGATTCACCTTGGTCAGCAGAGGGAGCTCTCCACACTGGAAGTGCTGCAGCCGGGCCGGTTCTAAGAGCAAGAGCAAACGCCCTGTGTGTGGGTTTCCTCCCCAGTCTGGAAATCCCCTACCAGCCCCATCCATTGTGCTTTCTAGAACCTGTCCTCACGCCCTCACCTGCTGGGGTGACATCAGAAGGTCTCTTCTCAAGTGCGAAGGAAAGCTTAACAGGTCGGAGGACAGAGGGGCTGGCACAAAGTGTCCGCAGGAACAGGGCCAAAGGTTCCTGGGTTTTGCTCGAAGACTAGAAAGAGAAACTTGGATTTAGTTGGAACCCAAGTTCCCAACCATCGCCAAAACCCAAGAACGTGGACATCTATCGGAACCTTCTTACCTCTGTCTGGGCTCCCAAACCTTTAAATTGCAAAGCCACTCTCCCTGGGCCCCGTGCATACTCTAGGACTGAGGTCCACTGGCTAGGACTCAACCCTAGCGCTGTTGCTACGTGATGATTCCTACAGGACACTGTGGCTTCCGCGGTACCATCTTCTACCAAAAGCCTAGAGAAGGGGGAAGCAAAACTCCTACAGCAACCCCCTGTGGACAATCCTCAGATTCAACATCTCTTAACATAAGGCTTACGATACTTAGCCCACTGTACCTTCATTCATTCGTTCATTCATTCCTTCCTTCATTCATTACACACACACATAGGGTAGGAGGATGGGACACAGTCTTTCCTACCTGACACTGGCCTGGCTTACAGCCGTCTGAGCTGGACAATTATGGTCCTGACGACTACATCTCCCCTGGGATAAACAAAACAAAACCGTTGGGAAAGCCCTCTTGATCCGGTGATACCACTGACACTTCACACCCAGCTCAGGCTGTCCTCTCCCAATACCTGGGGAGAGATGCTGGTGCAGTGAGCACACACCCACAGTATCTGAAGGCTCAAGACAAGAACGATATGGCAAGAGGTGGTGGCCTGGAACGGCACGCTTCCTCCTTGGAGAAGTTCAGCCAGGTAGATGTGGGGCAGGGGAGCCCTAAGGACAGAGAGAAGGAAGCAGGGCAGATACTCGAACCTGCACACCCAGCACAGGAACCAGGCAGAGTAGCACACACCTATAAGCCCATAGGGATGCGGCCTCAGCAAAATTTCAAAGTTACACAGGCATGGAAACACACACCTTTAATCCCAACACTTGGGGCACACAGTCAAGTTCCAGGCCAGTCAGGGCTACACAGTAAAAGCCTGTCTCCAAAAAAATAAATAAATTTTTTTTTTTTTTTTTTAAATTGAGGCTAGATGGGCAACATAGTGAAACCATCTCAAATAGCCTAAATCAAGAAAGAGAGTTTTCAAAGTAAAGTGAGCCTAATTGGCCTTAATCAGCATAAACAGGGACAGCAGTGAGTTTTATGCACGCCTGGAAGCCCTTGTCACACACTGGTTCCTGATTTCAAAGAGCCATTAACCAAGAAAGATACACCTGCATGTCAGATGGAAAAGCCTTGGAGAGCTTAGAGCCTCAGAGTTTTCCTGGGTAAATCGATTGGCATTGGACATTTTTTTTTTCTTTTTTCTATTTGGAGCATATGAAATCCTTCCAACTCAAAAAAAAAAAAAAAAGTTTCTATTAAACTGGGCAGCAGAGGTGCCTGCTTTTAATCCCAGCACTGGGGAGGCAAAAGCAGGAGGCTCTGAGTTCAAGGCCAGCCTAGTCTACAGAGTCAGTTTCAGGACAGCCAGGGCTACACTGAGAAACCGTCTTGAAAACTAACAATCAGCAAACAAACAAACAAACAAAAACTGTCTTCTGTGATCAGAGAGGACTAGAAGACTAAAACTGTGGGGAACGCTCTAGGACAGACACAGGAGTGGGGTGTCAGGGTGTGAGCACTGACCTGGCTTTGGTCTCTGGGGCAAAGCTCAGGACCTGCACGGAAGTGGTTGGCCGGAAACAACAGTAAACAATGTTGGACCTGCAGGTAAAAGAACATGAACAGGAGAGAGCAGGCAGGCTGGGTAGGAGCTGAGCTAACTCTCTTACTCCCAGGAACAAACCCTCAGCTCTGCCAAACAGAGGACAGAAGACAGCAGACCCACAACCAAAGTCACAACAAATCCGAGCACAATATTCCCAGGATTTGGGAGACAGAGGCAGTGGCAGGAGGGTGGGGTGGCGTTAAGTTTAAGCCTGGGCTTCACAGGAAGTTACAGAAGAGTCAGGACTACATAGGGAGACCCTGTCTTAAAACAAAACAAAATAGAAATAGCAAAGGAAAGGTGTCCTTGTGGCACAACTAGGTGGGGGTGGGGGGCTGTAAGCAAAGAAGGTACGGCCATACAACACAGGTCTTCACCTGGAAATCTTTTTCTCCAGCTGGCTAAAGTGGACTCGAGCTCCTGGGAGGAGTCCTATTTGGGGAGGCAAGTGTGGATCTTCGATATATATGTCCAGGTGAGGGGGATAGTCACAGGCATCCATTTCTAGAGCTACTGTTAGCTTCACCCCCGTTTTAACAGCCCCAGCATTGTCTACAGAGAGAGGGAAGGGTGGCTAGTACATCAGCCAGGACTACAAGGTCCCATAGCTCTAATCTGAGCCTTCCCCCAGTGACAACATTACCAGGCTTTATTCGGCGAAGGGCCAGAGGTGGTTCACATAGGATCCGTGACAAAATTTCAGCAGAGAAAGACACCAAGGAATTGGAGAAGCTGAAAAGAGAAAGAAATAAATTAGGAAACATACAAGAAACATACGAGAGCTGGGCATTGGTGGCCCACGACTTTAATCCCAGCACTTAGGAGGCAGAGGCAGGTGGATCTCTGTGAGTTTGAGGCCAACCTGTTCTACAGAGTGAGTGCCAGGACAGGCTCGAAAACAATTCAGAGAAACCCTGTCTTGAAATCCCCCCCCAAAACAAACAAACAAACAAATAAATAAATAAGGAACATACGAGAAACATACAGGAAACATATGAGATCGGCTCATAAGAGAGAAAGGGAGCCGTCTGATCTGCGAGAACACCACATACAAGGTCCTAGAAAGCCTTGGGTTAAAAGTAAGAAGGCATTTGAGAAAAACGAGTATGTAACACAGATCCAAAGTCTACCCAACTTTAAAATAAAGAAACCTGCCAGGCAATGGTGGCACAGGCCTTTAATCCCAGTACTAGAGGCAGAGTTCCACGACAGCCCAGGCCGCACAGGGAGATGAAGAGAAGAAGAAGACGAAGAAGAAGATGAAGAAGAAGAAGAAGAAGAAGAAGAAGAAGAAGAAGAAGAAGAAGAAGAAATCCACCACCCTGGAGACAGTGGCTTTCCTAGAGGCCCTCCAACCCCACCTGCATTTACACCTAGAGTCCCAGCTAGTCCATCATTTAGTCTTATGCTTCCTGAAGACACAGATTTCTAGGAAACATTCATTTTTACTCTTACTCTTCTGCTTTAATCCTTTGAGACATGGTCTTGCTGTACTTGCTGTATGACCTAGGCTGGCTTCAAATCTTCAGCAGTTCCCCTGTATCGGGTCCCAGAGCACAATGGCTACAAGTGTAATACTGCCTAGCTTCCCACTTGCCTTCCTTCCTGTCCCCTCCTCCTCTTAGACAGGGTTTCTCTGCATAGCCCTGGCTGTCCTGAACTTGCTCTGTTTACCTGGTTGGCCTTGAACTCTGGGATCTAAAGATGTGTGTTACTATGGAAACAAACTCCAGTGTACATTCACTTGTAACAATAAAGAGTAATCTCATAAAGGTTACAGACAATCTTCAATCCTCCTTTTCCTTTTTTTTTTTTTTTTAAAGACAAGATCCCTCTTAAAACTAATAACGGTAGCACAGCCTAAGGACTGGGTGCTAGGATCACAGACATGAACCACCTCCCAACTCCCTGTCTACATTCACTTTTTCTTTAATTTCTGTTTTATGTGCAAGGGTATGTTTCCTGCTCATCTGTCTGCACACCAAGATCCTCAGAAGCCAGAAGAAGGTGCCAGATCCCCTGGAACAGGAGGTACAGACAGTTGTGAGCTGCTACGTCCACTGGAAAAACAGCCAGTTCCTTAGCCACTGAGCCATCTCTCCAATCATCTATATTAACCCCCTCCTTTTTTCTGGGACAAGTCTCACCACTTAGCCATGGAAGGTCCAAAGTCTACTTATGTAGACCAGGCTGGCCTCAAACTCAGAGATCTGCCTGCCTCTGCCTCCCGAGTGCTGGGATTAAACATGTACACCACCACGCCTGGCTCATATTACTTTCAGTAATAAAGACCAGTCTCATAAAAATTATACACAACCTAGTAGGATTTTTCATCACACAGGAAACAGCTTTTTCATTTGCATCTGGAGTTGCCTA
The DNA here is from genome assembly GCF_943737965.1 of Phodopus roborovskii. Classification (NCBI taxonomy): domain Eukaryota; kingdom Metazoa; phylum Chordata; class Mammalia; order Rodentia; family Cricetidae; genus Phodopus; species Phodopus roborovskii. The sequence goes on from NW_026126407.1 coordinate 12,393,007, forward strand.
CAAAGGCTTCTATGAAATACCACGTTCCTGCATTCATCGACCAACTATATGTCACACTAAACACAGGTCCTTCTCTACATTTCTATCTTCTTCCTCGTATTTGCTTATGTCTCTGTTCCCTTTTATTGCTAAAGTTTTTCCTTAACTGTAAGAATATTTGCATGACCAGGTGGAATGGTACATAACATTCAGAAGGCAGAGGAAGGAAGCCAAGGTCATCTTCAGCTACACAGCAACCTCAAGACCAGCCTGGCTTTACGAGACCCTGTCTCAAACACCAAGAAACAAAATATGGGGGTGGAGTGGGATTGAGACAGGGGACAGGATTGCAGTGCACGGGAAAGTGAAATCCCACAAGAGGCAGCCTGAAATAGAACCTCCTTCATAGTGACATCATTCCTCTACAGGCTAACCCACGTTGAAGAAATTCATAGAGCACAGAACAGACTGTTTGCTCGGCCAGCACAGAAGGGAGAATGGCCCAAAGAACCAGAGGCAATGAGAACATTTACTTGTCACTAAGCAGATGTGTCAGCGGGGACTCGGGCAGTGCTCTGGAGATATCTAGTACATTAGGTATGTCCTGAGAGCTCCCAAGTTCCAGGGTCCACTCCTTTGGGACAGTGAGGCAGGACTGTGTGCCAGCCAGTTCCAGAGGATGCTGAGATGTCTCAAACATTGATGTCTGCTAGGAAACATAGAGACATTTGCCTTTGCACGCACGTAGGCCAAAACAAAGGGGTCTAAGTCCTCCAATGCTGATCTCTTCCTGGAGTCTGGTGAAGGAAGGGACCTCAACAATGACTCCTCCCCTCTAAATTCAGCCTCTTCCAGGAGACTGAGAAGACCCACACTGGCAAGCCTGCTCCAGACTCCAGCCCAACCAGCTTGACAGGACAGAAGAAAGCACTCACTGAGGGGCCAGGAGCCACAAGGCGGTAGACTCGGTTTGGGTACAAGAATGGAAACCATCGAACTGAAGGGCCAAGGAAGATGAGGGAGACCTGTGAGGAAGGACAGCATGGCACTGAGTCCCAGGGTGGACCCAGGGTGGCAAGGCTGGGCCAGGGTACCTGGAGCCCCAGTTTACCTTCTGATACTTGTTGCCAACACCTAGAGACTCGGGTGGGCCCCATCCAGACCCTTCCTTCCTCTGCGTACCACAAAGCCAAGTTCCTGACACGCAAAAACTCAGGGTGGGCTTAGGAGGCTGTGAGCTGGCTCCCGGAAGGACACAAAAATTACGTTTCATGAGGGCTTCCTTGTGGGACACCAAAAATAGCCGGCTCTGTCCAACATGGGGTCCCTCTGGGCAGGAGGAGTCTGTCTGAGGTGACTCTGAACCAAAGGTGGCTCTGGGCACAGGCAGGATCAGTGCGTCAGCCAGGAAGAACTGGATGTAGACTCTGTTGGAAGAGACAAACCTTCTGCAATGCAGGGACTGAGTGATTTGGACCCCAAGTCCCCACACACCACGCTCTCCCTTCCCCTCAGACCCAGGAGAACATGGAGCACTCCAGGGCTGACCTGGCCTGCTTCTTCTGGATGAGGTCTTTCATGCCCAGCTCCTTCCAGGAAGGGAAGCTGCTCCTGACTTCTCTCTCTACCACCAGCTGGAATTTCTCTACCCGTACCAGGCAGCCTAGAGGAGGAAAGTTTTCTATCTCAGCAAGAAAATAACTGTGGGAAAAGCAGTGAAGCAGGGCAGCCAGCCCGTCTATGTCCATCCCAGCCCCGAGCCAACACCCTCTTCTGAAGTGAAGTCTGCGCCTCATCGGCTCAGCCCCTACCTCAGCCCCTACGCAACCACGGCAAGCAGAACCCCTCCCACATGCTTGCATGGTCCATGGGCTAAAAGACCTTTGCTATTATTTCCCCAAATCTCAAACGTGCCCTTTTCTAAATTTGACAAGTTTTCCCCTCTAAGGTTTCCCATTTTTGTTTGTTTGTTTTTGGAGTCAGTTTCTATTTGATAGCTCTAGCCGTCCTGGAACTTGCTATGTAGGTCAGGCTGACTTTGAACTCACAGAGACCCATCTGCCTCTGCTGGGATTAAAGGCAAGAGCCACCATGCCAAGCTCCTCTTTATGAATCCCAACAAGTCAAATAAGACCAGTGTTCTTCCAAATTATGAATGTATGAAACAGGAAGGTGCAAGTTTAAGAGCTATGTAGGTGAGATGGATGCTGGGAATTGTGGCTCTGGCTCCTGCTCTCTCCACGAATCCCAGCCTCTCAAACTTCTCCACACCATTAACAAACCTCAACAGATGCCTCCTCTTGGCTGCCTGCACCCCAAGAACTCCACCCTACCACCACCACCTTTCCATCTCTTGACTTCACACCTATGAGCTTTGGGTCAGTGAGGGGCTGTGAAGTATCAGACAAGGGCATGCAGGGCACTGAACCACTCAGGTCCCGCAGCTGCAGGGAGCCTTTATGAGACGAAGCCACCAGCACCCCAAGGAGAACCTGCATGAAAAGAAGGACAAGCTATTAAACAGTTATTAAAGAAATGAAGGGCTGGGGTTAGCCCAGTGCTTGGGAAGCAGAGGGGCTGCTCCAAGTTATGAGTTCCAGGACAGCCAGGGCCCACAGTGAGACCCTGTCTCAAAATAAAAATAAAATATAATTTCATTGAGCATCCACGTGTCATGCGCTGTTTTAAACATTAGCAGTAACAAAGACAAGCACTCATATATATAGCAATAAGAACTAAATTGCACAGTTGAGCATGGTGGTACATGCTTATAGTCCTGGTAGTCAGAAAAGCTGAGGTAGGAAGATCGCCAGGAATTTGAGTCCAGCCTGGGCTATATAGCAAGACTCCCTCAGGAGGAAAAAAAAAGCAGTAACAGAAAGCAAGCAAAGCAAAACCCACCAGAATTCTATATTCCAAGCTACAGCTTTAGGGAGTTTGTTTTATTACATGTATTTGGGGTCTTACTGTGCAGTCAAGCTGGCCTAACTCATCCACTCATCTCTCCCTCCTACGCAGCAGAACTAAGGGTGTGCAGTACCACACCTAACCCAAGGGGCAAGAACAGACACTGCAGTTTAATCAGAAAGCCAGCATAGTCAAATGACAAAACAAAAGAAATAAGAGCAACAAACACAAGTGAGCTCAACAAGAAAGTGGCGATGAAGACACAAGAAGTAGTCTCCAGCCTTCTAAATTCCCTACCTGCGCTGGCTGGAACACACAGGATGGCAGGCAGAGCCAGGACCAGGCTAGGTGGCGATTCAGCTGGCTGCTGGTCATGTGTGCAGCTTCTGGGAGAGGCAGAAGGGCCTTTGGGTCAAAGGCAGCCCAAGCCCTATGCTGTCCTTCCTTTGCCAGGTCTAATAAAGTAGGGAAAGAGTAGGGAGTCTGCAGCTGAGTATACTGTTGGGGAGAAAGTAATAATCAGATTGTGTCCCCTGTGCCAGAAATCTGCAAGCAATAGTGCTGCTACCAACCTCTCCCCACATTCTCTTACTTTCTGATGGGGACAGTTATGTGGCTCTTCCAGGATCTCACTGTGTGCATGCCGAACGGGGCTGACAGGTGAAACGAGCTCGTCCCAGGAGGGAGCCAGGAGCTGCAGTGCCAAGCTGGGGTTCCCAGGAGAGGAGTGCTTCAGGAACTGGTGGTAACCCAACACATAGGGACACAGCCTTGGCCAGGGAGAGAAGGACAGTCATTTCCCCAAGACCCGTCCCTTCCAGGATCCTGCTTTCCCTGCGGAGACACATCACCCTTCCACTCCCCTCTCCACCCCAGACCCTCAATCTCCATCCTCCTCACTTGTGGGCCAGCTCCTTCAGCGTCTTGACAGCCCATAAGTATAAGGGAAGTCCTAACTGACATTCCCACACGAGTTGCTTATACAGGGAGGCACCATGAACTTTGTAGGATGGCAAAGCCTCAGGCTTAAGGCGAGAAAAGCTTTGAAGAAGAATGGTACCATGGAGACAGAGTGCTAGTACGGGTTTTGCTGCTCCTCCACCCACGGCCTGGAGGAGATGAACATCTCGGAGCTGTAGGCAAACAGAAAAGCAGAGATAAACAGCATGTGGCATACGTCTGTGAACTCCAGCACTTGGAGGCTGAGGCTACACAGAAAGCTTGAGGCCAGCTCGAGCTACTGAAACCTAAATAAAGGACTTGATATGCCTGGTGCTGGTGGTGGTGGCCCACACCTTCAGTCCCAGCACTTGGGAGGCAGAGGCAGGTGGACCTCTGAGTTCAAGGCCAGCCTGGTTTCTATAGTGAGTTCCAGGAAAACCAGGGCTACACATACCTCTAATTCCAGAACTCCAGAGCAGAGGCAAGAGGATCTTTGTGAGGTTCAGCCTAGTTTGTTTTTACACAGTAAGTTTCAGACCAGTCAGGGCAACATAGTAAGACCCTGATTCAAAACAAACAAGACATAAAACTACCCAAGAGCTAGGGCGGTGGCTCAGCAGTCAAAAGTACTACTCTCACAAAGAACCCAAGTTCAGTTCCTAATGCCCACTATGGGTGGCTCAAAGCCACCTAAACTTGAGTGGGGATTTGATGGCCTCTCCTGGCCTCTGCAGGAAACTGTATTCATGTACAAGTACTACCCCCACCCCCACACATACATACACACAATTAAAAACTAAAAGTAAATCTTAAATAAACAAGCAAGCAAAAAACTAAAACAAGAACAGAGAGGTAAGACCCCCCAACTTAACCTAGTGCAGAGGTGACTATTGTTTCCACACCCTATATTCCAAGAGAAGCTAATGTCTCCCAATGTTGCCCATCCCACCTTCTATCAAAACTGGGGCACGTGGTGGTAGCAGATGCTTTAAACCCCAGCACTCAGGAGGCAGAGACAGGCAGATCTCTGTGAGTTTGAGGCCAGCCTGGTCTACAGAGCTAGTTCCAGGACAGGCTCCAAAGCTACAGAATAACCCTCTCTTGAAAACCAAACCAAAACAACAACAAGAAAACCCTCATTCTCTCTGAGGTTCATCTCCTATGAACTGTAGGTCTGATACCTGACATACCTCCAGATGAACCCCTGGTCGAATCACCCGCCTGAGGCCATGGATCTGCTGATATGCGAGGCAGAGAATCAGCTGCTCATCTAGCATGTAGAGGCCGGCAGACTCGTTCAACACATCAGTGACTGTTCCCTGCACAGAGCACAGAGGTCCTTCTGTAGAGGCTCACATTTCCAATGCCTCGATCCCCAGGACTAGTTCCTTTCACTCACCAAATAATGTAAGACTTTGGAATCCCGGACAAGACCTTCTTGCCCACTACTGTCTTTGGAGTTTGTGGGTTGGGGAAGTGGTGTAAGGTCAGCTTCCAAGAACAATGTATCAAGTTCCAGGTCCCGCACATACTCTGGTCTCAGTGGTATCAGATCTGAAGATGGAGTGGTTGTCCAAATATAGCAATGGTGACCTTGGGTCTTGGTTACCCGCAATTTTGTCAGCACATAGGCCCTACCAGGCCGAAGGACTCGGTGCCACACCATCTGATGAGGAATCTGGCTTACGAGGAGTGAAGTTGAAGTAAATTATTCATGAGACAGCCCCCCCCACCCCCAATGCTGCTCTTCTGCCAAAGCCCTTCCCATCACAGTTTGATTGATTCCAACCTTGATTCTCCTTTCTTTTTTTTTTTAAGATTTTTTTTTTTCTTTACTATGTATACAGTGTTCTACCTGCCAGAAGAAGACCCCACCATAGATGGTTGTGAACCACTTGCTGGGAATTGAACTCAGGACCTCTGGAAGAGCAGCCAGTGCTCTTACCCACTGATCCATCTCTCCAGCCCCCACCCCCCCCCCTTGATTCTTCTCTTACCTCTTCATCATCTGCTTATTTATTTGGTTGGGGTTTTGTTGTTGTTTTGTTTCAGACAAGGTCTCATACAGTCCAAGCTGGCCTCAAACTTACTATGTAGCCAAGATTAGCATTGAACTCTTACTATTTTAAGCCACTGAACTTTAAGGATTTCTCCAATTAACAGGAAATGCCACACATTTCTTAACCCTTTCGTAAAGATACAAATCATCCCTAAAATTTCCTCTAAAACTGATAAATATTCCATCAAGAAAATTGTACTTTTCAATATATCTTCTCTCATCACAGAGCATACAAACCACACACTTATTTCATTAATATGAACTGAGTACATACGACTCCAGATTTGAGATGCTAAAGAACAAATTAGTAATTCCTCTTTAATATGTTTCAAACCATCGAGAAGACATAAACCTAATAACACAGAGCTACATATGACCACGTACCAAAAATATACACATTTAATAAAATCTTCCATTTATTCTTTTTTTTTTTTTTTTTTTTTTTTTTTATCATACCAGGGAATCAAACCCAGGAATTTGTGCATGCTAGACAGGCATTCTACCTCTGAGCTACAAGTCCAGCCCTCATATAGTCAGAAAGAAAGTGGGGACAAGAAGGAGTGACCAAGGAGGCCCAACGAGTCGAGGTAAAATTCAAGAAGGCCCTGACGGGTATCCAGGCTGACCTTTAAAAAAATCATTATTAAATTGTGCCCATAGAGGACAGGGGCATCAGCTCCTCCAGGGGCTGGAGTTACAGGTAAGTGTGGTACACCCAATGCAGGTGCTATGAACAGAACCCAGATCTTCTTCAAGAGGAATATGGGTTCTTAACCCTGAACCATTTCTCCAGCCCTGAAGCTGATATCTCTTATAGGAAATACAACCAGAAGTATCCCAGATTTTTTGAGATTCTAGAGTATCTGCATATATAAGATGCATTGCAGATGAAACCAATTCTAAACATGAAATTCATTTGTTTCATATACACTTTACACACAGAGCATGGAGGCAGTGATCTTGCACAGTATGTTTAGTCTTGTGTTTTAACTTCAGTCTATTATACGTGGCCAGGTAGTGCCATGTCTTCATTCAGTTTCAGATATTTGAGCATGTCAGATTTCAGATAGGGATACTCAGTCTTGAACCTAAACTTGTGGCCCACCTAGGCCACAAGATGAGCTCAAGACCATACTGTGCAACTTGGACTCTGCCTCAAAAATTTAAAAATAGTAAATAAATAAAAAGAGCAAAGCTGGGGATACAGCTCAGTGGTAGAGTACCTGTCTCCTAAGCACAAAGCCCTAGATTCAAACCTCAGTAGAACACATTAATTAACTTAGATCCACAACTTGTCCATACTTTAAAAGACCCAGCTCAAGTTTAACTACCTCATGGTGTTATGCCCCACAAAGCAAACTCGAATGAGTCTTTTACAGCACCTGCAGCCCACACCATGCACATGCAACTTCACTACGTGCAACATTACATTGCCGTGTTGCCTGGCATTTTGTGCTTGTGATACTGCAATATTTAAAACACCTAGACAATTAGAAAAACTTTTAATGACAGGCAAAGATGGTTCATTCATATGCTACTGTGTGCCCAGAGAGAAATGTCTGAATTGTACTTAAATTTCTTCAAACTGCAAAGCAGGGTGCTTCAGGTAGATTATAGTCTTACTGTAGGTCCTAGATGGTTTTTATTTGTTGGTTGGTTGATTTTAATAAGTTGTTGTTTTGGTTTTGAGACAGGGCCACACTCTGTAGCCCAGGCTGGCTTCAAATTCCTGACAATATTCCTGCATCAGTTTCCCAAGCGTTGGGATTACAGATATCAGCAACCACACCTGGCTTCCAAGCATTATTTTGTTGCTGTTTACAAATGTCTCAAGCTTGCTGTGTAGCTGAGGCTGGCCTTGAACCCTCTATCTAGTCGTCCTACTTCTACTTCCTGAGGCTTAGACACCATGCCTGACTTTTACTTTTTTGTTGTTGTTTTTTTTCTGTGTAGCCCTGGCTGTCTTGGAACTCACTCTGTAGGCCAGGCTGGCCTCGAACTCACAAAGATCTGCCTGCTTCTGCCTCCCGAGTGCTGGGATTCAAGGTGTGCGCCACCACATCACACTTACATTTTTATGTATGTGTGCACTCAAGTACCCATATAGAGGTCAGAGAACAACTCCCAGGAATTGGTTTTTCCCTTCTACCACTGGGATCAAACTTAAGTTTTCAGGCTTGGCAACATGCATCTTCTCCCAATGAGTCATGTCACCCATGCCGCTAAGCATCCTCAGGAACCAGTCCTCTGTGATACTGAGAGGTAGGTGGCCTTCTTTATATTTACGTAGTATTTTTAGTAAGCATATAAAATACTACTGTGCCATTTTCACAGGTGCATCAGTACATAGCTCACACTTGGCTCTCATGAGCCTCCTCCCCCAGTGTCCTTCCTCTCCCCAGATGGTTTCCTCTTACTGTCATGTCCTATATATCCATTACCCGGCAGGGTGACAGGGCTGTCAGAACCCTAGCACTCGGGAGATGAAACCAGTAAGACCAAGAGCTCAAGGCTACATGAGAGCCAGTCTTAACAAACAAATCTAAAGTTCCAGGTATGAGAGACAATATGGAATACTTGTCTTTGTGTGTATGCATGTGTACAGGTGACAGATGTACTCATCTGTGTAAGTACATGTGGAGGCCAGAGGTTGATGTCAGAATGTCTTCTTCAGTCACTTCTCGATATGTATTTATTTACTTATTTACATTTATGAATCTAAAGCTTACATGTATATTCACCACATGCCTGTGGAGTTCAGAAGAGGGCCCTGGATTTCCTGGAACTGAGCCACCAAGTGGGTGCTGGGAACTGAACCCAAGTCCTCTGCAGGAACTATTGAGCCTTCTTTGTAGCCCTTCAATCTTATTTTTTGAGACAGAATCTCTCTGAACCTCAGAGCTCAGTGACTGGCTGAGCTTCTGTCTTCTGTCCATCTTTACTCCATAGCCCTGGGGCTCAAGAGCATGCTGCCACACTTAGTTCACCATGCAAGGGTGCTGGGACCTGAACTAAGGAGTTCATGCTTATAAGTTCATGCTTATACTAAAAGCACTCTGCCTACTAGGCTGTCTCTCTAGCTTCTTCTTTTAGTTTTTCAAGACAGGGTTTCTCTATGTAGCCTTAGCTGTCCTGGAATTCACTCTGTAGATCAGGCCGGCCTCGAACTCAAGAGATCCACCTGCCTCTGCCTCTTGAGTGCTGGGAATAAAGGTGTGTGCAATCACCACCTGGTACCTCTGTCATCCTTTTTAAAAATTTATTTATTTCAATTTTGTGTGTATGAGTGTTTTACATGCATGCACATCCGTGTACCACTTGCATGCAGGGTTAAAGTTGGATCCTTTGGAACTGGAATTATAAACTGTTGTGAGGTGTCATGTGGGTTCTGGGAACCAAACTTGGGTCCTCTGGAAGACAAGCCATGCCACTGAGCCATCTCTTTAGCCCCTCTCCTTTCTTTCTGAAACAAGATCTTACTATGTAGCCTTGGATAGCCTAGAACTTGCTATGTAGATCAGACTGTCCTCAAACTCACAGTGATCTGTGGTGGTATCTTGTTTGTACTCTGACAAATAAAGCTTGCCTGAAGATCAGAGGGTGGAGCTAGCTACTAGTTAACCATAGAGGTCTGGAGGTCTGTACAGACAGACAGGAAGTGATAATGGCTGAGCAGAGAGAGAGATATATAAGGCAGGATGAGGCAGGAGTTCAGTCCTTTTTCGGTCTGAGGATTTATAGAGGTAAGAGCTCTAGTGGCTGGCTGCTCAGCTTCTCTGATCCTTCAGCTTTCACCCCCTCATATCTGACTCTGGGTTTTTATCATTAAGACCAATTAGAACTCTTTCTACAGTGATGTACCTACCTCTGCCTCCCAAATATAAGGACTAAAGGCATGAGCCCTCATATCCACCATCAATCTCTCAATCTCTCTCGAGTGCATGCGGGTGCACACGTGGGCAGAGGTACTTGGGCCCGGTCATGTGGACATCAAAAATAATCTCAGGCGGTCATTTCTCAGAAAGAAAGCCTGCTACCTTTTGAGGCAGGTCTCTCGCTAGCCTGCAACTTCCTGCAACTTCACAAAAAGGCTAGGCTAGCTGGCTAGCATGTTCTAGGGTTCTGCCCACCTCTACTTCCCACTCCACCATCAATGGGATTACAGGACATGCACCTGTGGCCAGCTTCTTACACTAGGATCAGACTCATGCTAGCAGGGGAAGTGCTTCACTGAACCATCACCTCAGCTGTTTCTGTCGTTTTTCTTTCCCATCGTCCTTTCTTTGCCTGCCTGTAGACCCTACTTTCACAGTTCCTACTTTAGTATCACATGTATGAATCCAGGTACTACACACAAGAAACATGAGGTTTGTCCTGCGGCTGGCTTACTCCCTGTGCTGTGTGGCTCTCCCTATGTATCTCTCTTGCTCTGATAACCCTTCTACTCCCAGACTTCACGCTGGTCCTCACCTGCACAATGATGGACACCTGGCTGCCAGCTTGGCCGTGGGCTTCGGTTAATTCACCAAGTGTGGCAATGAAGTACCTTTTGTTCTGAGTTGTCACCAGGGCGCTCAAACGGACCAGCTTCCCAGCCAGATTTGGCTCCTTTACTTTGTTCTTCTTTCTAAGGAAAGCAGAAGAAAAAAAAGACATTTTCATTTCTTTCCTTTTCCTCCACACAAGTCTTCCCTTCCATTGTAAAACAATTTCCTAGAAAAGTAAAATGTCCATAATTCAAAGCTTTTATCTAAAAACTTTCCAACCCTTCTTGCCCTTAGACAAGGCATATTTCCTTGAGAACCAGAGGTGGCTCTGCTGGAGAAAGGTGCTTTCTGCCAAGGATGAGGTCTGGATTTGATCCCTGGGAACCACATGGTGGAAGAACCATCTCCCACAAATTGTTCTCTGACCTCTGTGTAATTGTATGCTATAATGGGAGGTATACACACACACACAGAATTCTCTTGGAGACCAAGGAGATAGCATTTGTCTAAATCCTAACCACAAGATCTAGTCCTAGAACCAACTTAAAAACAAAAAAAAAAAAAAAAAAAAAAAAAAACTCCAAAACAATACAGAGAAAGCCTATCTCAAAAACAAAACAAAACAAAACAAAAACTTAACAGTGTTTTGGCATAATCCTTGTGGTGGGAGATGGGGCTAAGTGGTCAGCCAGCCTAATCTACTTACCGGCCAATTGGAGACACTATCTCAAAAACTAAAAAGGCTGACGGTGTCTGAGGTTTGACACTTGAGGCTGTCCTCTGACCAACACAAGCATGTGTGTACACACATACACAGAAAGAATTTTTTTTCTTTTAAAAAAATTGTTTCATGTGCACGAATGTTTTCCCTACATGTAAGCCTGTGCACCACATGGCTGTGAACCATGACGGTGCCAGGGATCAAACTCAGGTCACCTGACAGAGCAGTCAATGTTCTTAACCACGGAGCCATCTCCCCATCCTATTTTTTTTTTTTTCCATCTTTTGAGGAAGGGAGTCACAATGTAGCCCAGACTGACCTGGAACTCACTTCATAGGCTACATAGCCTTCCTGCTTCAGTGTCTGAATGCTGGGATTATAGAGGCAAGCCTCAACCAGTTCAGAGCCTTCTTCACAACTTTCTTGATATTCAAAATCCCACCGTTCCCTTGTTCCATCTATCATCTATATTACTGTCAAAATGTCTTTTTCTCCCCGAAAGTGCCATCACCCTCCCAGCCTGACAGCTCCTTTCCTCCTTAAGAGTGGGAAATCACCTGTATCTGAGCAAGCGGGATGCCTTTTCTGGGTAGAGGACGGGGATAGGTGTGGGAGGGCCAGGACTGACAGCCAAAGGAAGTACTGGCACTGGTGTCCCCCACAGCTCCAGGTGCCCTTCCCCCAAGGAACTCTTCTTGGCAGGAGGGAGGTAACTCCAACTGGGGAACAGGAAGAGATGGCCCAACCAGGAAAGGTCTAGCTCTATAAGCTAGAAAAGATCAAAGCCACAGGTTAGCCAGGACCTTAGCAAGTACTCTACCATAGTGGAGGCAGCTGGTCCCCCTCCACTCACCTCACAGCCCAGGGTTCCAGTGTTATCTCTCACGTACAGGCTTCCACTCATGCACTCTGGCTCCAAATCCCCAGGCAGGTCTATTAGTGTCCCTAAAAGTAACAGCTGCTGTCGGGGCAGGACACTGGCCCCTGGCCCGGCTCCTTGGGACCAAGCCTGGAAAGCATTACTGCTCCAGGACAAGTGGCTGCAGCATGGGAGATGCTGGTGGCTCTTGAGATTCTGGACCGAGACAAAGCTGGAAAATAAAGAAAGAAGTTCTGCAAATCAGTTACGCCTAACATACTCTCAACCTTGACAAACACCTAAGAGCCTAAAGAGGGGATGAACGCGGACTAGGGGATGTTGGCCAAACAAGAACCTATGAAATTAAGGATGGTGTCTGGATCTAAAGGTTGAGCAATGACTCTAAGGGAAATGGGGAGAAAGTCTGTGATGTAACAGCTTTATAACAAGGGATCAAGAGACATGAAGTAGGCTGCGAGCAGTCTGAGGAATAAGTGTGCATGGAAAACACTGAAGATTCCACAAATGGGCTGAAGCAATGGCTCAGCAGTTGAGAGCAGTTGTCTACAGCCAGGCAGTGGTGGTGCACACCTTTAATCCCAGCACTCAGGAGGCAGAGGCAGGTGGATCTTTGAATTCCAGGCTAAACTGCTCTAAACAGCAAGTCTCTGGACAGGTGGGGCTACACAAAGAAACCTAAACCCTGTCTCAAAAAGCAAAACAAAACAAACAAAAAAATCACTGTTCTTTCTTCCAGAGGACCTAGGTTCGATTCCCAGCATCCACATAGTAGCTCACAACTGTGTGTAACTCCAGTCCCAGGGCATCTGATGCCCTCTTCTGGTCTCCATGGTTACCAAGCACACATGTGGTGCACAGACATACATGCAGGCAAAATACTCATACACATAAAATAAATCTAATTTAAAAAGACACAGAGATATGCTGTTGTACAAATAAATGAGTACTTTTCTACTGAGAACAATATGCAAATAGATACTGAGATTGTACGAGCAGTGTCTCCCTTCAGGTTGGGGATGACTTTTGAAGGGAGAATCAGATGAGAATAGACATATAAGGAGACTTCATTAATCTTCTTTACATCTTACCAAAAAGACAAACAGGGCAAAACGCTGTGAGTTTTTCAGGGTAGGCAGTAAGCACATGGCTATATGGGATACTGTTACATATTCACATCAGCCGAATCACTTTCTTCGTCCTCTCTCCTCCTCTACACACACACACAGCTTAAGCCAAGTTAGGAGGACTTTTAGGGGAAAAGCTGAATGAAGAACAGGAAAACTCTGCAGATGAGGGTATGTTTAGGCAACCTCCTTTTCCACACATTCTTCCTTCCTTCTCAACACTAAATCCAACCACCCACCAAGACCCACCCCACCCTACCTGTAGCCGAGGGGCAGTGTAAAATCCTGGTTCTCCCTCTGGGACAGCCATGTTTTCTTCACACAATCAATCACTGACTGAATCAACTGTTTATCAGGCTCCTCACCAGCAGGAAAAAGGGTCTCTTGGATGAAGGTCCGGGCAGCCTCCAGCCAGGCTCGCTCCTGAGGAAAGTGAATCTAGTTAAAACATCTTCATGACCATCCTGCCCATCAAAGGATTTTTGAAGAATAAAGAGAGGTGGCTCAGAGGTTAAGTGCATTGACTGATAGTTCTTCCAAAGGTCCTGAGTTCAATTCCCAGCCACCACACAGTGGGTCACAACCATGATCTGGTGCGAGATCTGGTGCCCTCTTCTGTCATGCAGCCACACATGAAGGCAGAATTTCAACAGAATGTTAGTTCCAGGACACAGAGAAACCCTGTCTTGAAAAACCTAAATAAATAAATAAAAATATGATCTCACAGAGACTGTGATAGCACAATTTCAAACCAACCGAAACTTCAGGAAGAAGTGGGGGGGGGGGATGCCACACCCAACCAAGAAGCTATTTGCAAGTGGTAACTGTTGGGAGAAGGAAAATGTTTTCTCCAGTGGAGTGACACCAGGTATATTAAACACACTCTATGGAGGCCCCACACTCTGAATTGGTTGCCCATCACAAAACAGACTGTGGTTTTGTTTGTCTATTTTATTTTTTAGGTTTGACTTTTTCATTTGGATTTGTGTCTTTATATTTTTCCAGGAGAGAGAATATGAAGTTGAGTAGGTAGAATCTAGGAGGGGTTGACAGAGGGAAAAGAATAAGGTAAAAAGAAAATTGCATGAAAAAATTTTAAATCTATAAAAAAAATCACATTACTGCTCTTAATATGTAAATGTCTAATAGGACATATGCAAAGGGTTATTTACTTACATTAAAAATATGTATTTATTTTACATGTATGACGTTTTGCCTGTATGTATGGCTGGTGATGACTTTTGAAGGGAGAATCAGATCAGAATAGACATTCCATCTCCTGGAACTGGAGTTAAGGATGGGTGTGAACCAGGTGCCAGAAACTGAAGCTGTGTTCTCTGGAAGAACACCAAGTACTCTTAGCTGCTGAGCCATCTCTCCAGCCCGTTTTTTTGAGGCAAGGTCTTGCTACATAACTTTGATTGGCCTATAACCCAATATATAGACCAAACTGGTCTTGAACACACAAAGATCCCCTGCCTCTGCCTCCTAAGTGTTGGGACTACAGGCACATGTACCCACCATTATCCTGTATTTGGAGTATGTGTATTTGTTATTTGTTTCGTTTTTTCGAGACAGGGTTTCTCTGTGTAGCCTTGGATGTCTTCAAACTCCTTCTGTAGACCAGGCTGACCTCAATCCGAGATCTGCTGCCTCTGCCTCCCAAATGCTGAGATTAAAGGTGTGTACCACAGCCCAGCAGGAGCATAATTTTTAATTATCTTATTTTTTAGTGAAATTGTCAGATTCCCCTGGAACTGTTATGTGGGTTCTGGGAATTGAACTCAGGTCCTCTGGAAGAGTATCTAGTGCTCTCAACCACTGAGCCATCTCTCCAGTCCCCAATTATTCTATTTTTGTTTTCTATCAAGCATAAGCACTTGAGTCCCTAAGAACTAAATATATACAACCCTACTCAATTTAATCCCTATTCTGTCTGTCCAGCTAGTTCTAACCATCACAGCTCCATCTCTGGTTAGCATTCCACATTCGGCACTTCTTTAGTGCCTTGGAAAACCATTTCCGATGTTCTAAATTATTTCAGCTTCCCCCCACCCCCAAGACAGGATTTCTCAGTGTAGCCTTTCTGTTGTGGAACTCACTTTGTAGACCAGGCTGGCCTCACACTCACTGAGATCTTCCTGCTTCTACCTCCCAAATGCTGGGCTTAAAGTGTGCACTCCCCTTTCCCAGGTTTATGTCATCATTCTTATGGACAGTCCTACTGTAATGATTCAGACATTACGCTGGCCTGCCCCTGTCATCCGGCAGAATGCACTCAGGCAGTACCCCGGTCAGCCCAGGGTTCCATGGTTTTGTAGTCTGCACTCAGGGGCAAAGGACCCCTTTAAAAGACAGACCCTGCTCACTTACGATCTCTTTGCTTCCTTTGCTCCTTGCTGTATTTCCGGCTCTTCTCCTCATCCCTCTCTCTCCTCTCCTGTTTCTGGTGCCTCTCTGTCTCTTCCCCCCCCCCCCCCACTTCCCTTTCTAAATAAACTCACTTAAGCTCTGTTTGCCAGGCCTGTTGTTCCCTCACCTCGGTCACCCTCTCCTGCTATGGTACCCACTATGCTCTCCCTTTGGTCCCTTACTTTGGAACCCCAGGAGGGAAACCACCCCGACCCCCTTTTCGCCTTTCTCCTATACCCTATAACATTAACAAAAACACCTACTGCCTTTGCATTCTGTTCAGAGCTTTTGACAGTGCACCAATCCATTATTCAGATATTCTTAATCAACGTAATCAAATACCAGAAGTACACTGTTTTCTCAAGAGTTTTGAGAGTTGTTTTTTTGTTGTTGTTGTTGTTACTAATTCTCTAATATTCTGTCCATTACTTGATACACTGAAAACCTTTGTTTCTCAAAGTAGTAACACTGTTTCAAAATGAAATCAAGTTTGGTTTTATTTATTTATACACTTATTTAGTATTTTTTTGAGACAGGATTTCTCTGTGTAACAGCCTCGACTGTCTTGGAACTCAAACTGACAGAGATCCACCTGCCTCTGCTTCTGCTGGGATTAAAGGCATGTGCCACCACTGCCTGGCTACATTTGCATTTAAAAAACAACAAACAAAAAAAAGTAGGGCGGTATGGTGTCACTCCCCTTTAATCCCAGCAGATGGATCTCTGGGAGTTCAAGGCCAGCCCAGTCTACTGAGTGAGTTACAGGACAGGGCAAAGTAGAGAGACTGTCCCTCATACACCACACTACTTTTACAAAGGCCAAGAGTATGAGTTTCTTGACTTGGATCTCCAAGGACAGGACTCTGCTGGTAATGAGGAGCAGAGCTAACCAAAAGGCTGAAACAGACCTTTTGAAAAAATTCACTTGAGCAATGGTATCAACTTCAAGGCCAGCCTGGGCTACATAGTGAATTTTGAGGTAGTCCTTTGCCTTGCCCCCTTCTCCTTCATCTGTCCTCTATCTCCTTTCCCACCGCATCCCAGCCCATTCTAACACAGACCTCCCCTTCTTCTCCACTTAAAAAAATGACACCTGCTGGGTTGGAGATGACTCAGTGGTTAAGAGCACTGGCTGCCCTTCCTAGGTTCAATTCCCAACACCCCCGTGGCAGCTTACAACTGTAACTCCAGTTCCAAGGAATTTGACACCCTCATATAGATACAATGCACAGAAAAAGAAAAAGAAAAAAAAAGATTTAAAAAATTAAACCTGTAAGTTCATTTGCTGATGTTTTTCTGCCTGAGTCAGAACGCAGTCGCTTTAACTTTTCTTTCTCACTTTGTAAAGGCTCTCTCTAGTGTTGTGGTCTGTGCCTAATCCGGTCCGGGAGGTCTCCAACAACAACTACCAAGAAAGTGCCTGCTCAACAAGACAAGACAGTTCGCTATTCCTTCTGACCCCTCCACCTCCACTCAATGGGATTTAGTTTTTCAAAAGACATTTGCTCTGACTCTTGCTTGTCAACATGGCTCTACTGTCTAGTAACCGTGCCCTTCCGACGCTTTCCCGCCTAGCTAACCCCTGCACGAACCCCAAGAGTGGAATGTTTCTCCGTCACCATCCAGATACGTCAGGGGGCTCCTGTAGCCACACACAGCCCCACAACCTGCTGCTAGTCTCCCAGAGCTTAAACCTTCGAGAGTGGGTGGGCGAAGAAGTGTTCCGGGCTCAGAGGTGGAACAAACGGCCTGAAAAGTCCCTGCTTCTCGGGCCGCGACCACAGACAGTAGGTGGAAGGAAAAAAAAGAAATCAGGAACAAGTTGGGAAAACAAAACAAAAAACCCACGAGAATCACACAGACAGCACTCACGGGGGAATATGCCTGTGCTCCACAAGCATCCATGATGAGCCAAACCCCTACCCTGAAGAGCGCGGGAAGGCTGGGCGTAAGGGATCACGGGAGGGAACTTGTGACGTCACGGAGCAGCTTTGGTTCCTCCCAGCATCCATCTACTGTGGGCCCCGCCCCGCCCCGCCCCGCCCCGCCCCGCCCCTTTGCCTGGAATTCATCCCAAAGAGCATACTGACCTTAAATTTGTAGCGACCCTTCTGTTTCTGCATCCTAACAGCGGGCATTATAGATGTGCGTCACCAGGCCTGGCCTGCTGCTTCCTTGCTATAGTGACGGCGCGTCCGGCTTCTAGTGTTTCATGAGAAGTGGGGCAGGAGAGCACTGGAACGCACAATCCACTTTGCTCATAACATCCTGCAGTCTCCCTAATTTTACCAAGCAGAGAAGTGTGCATCTTAAAAGTAGCTCCCCAGCACTTAAAGGGCAGAAGCAGAAAGTCGTATCTTTGTGATTTCGAGGCCAGTCTGGTCTTCAGAGCGAGTTCCAGGACAGCTAACGCTGTTACACAGAGAAACCTTGTCTCGAAAACAAAACAAACAAACAAACAAACAAAAAATAGCCACAGACTGGACCGAGTGTCACCCACTTTTAATCTCAGCAGTCCTGGTGCATAGGCAGGGAAATCTGAGTTTCAGCCTGCCCTACATAGTGAGTTCCAAGCCAGTCAGAACTACGAAGTAATGTAGAAAAATAAAATAAAAAAATAAAGCAGACACGGGATAACATTGATATGTGTGCTGTGCATGTAACTCGCTGATATATTCAGTTCTTTCCCTTACCTGTCTGCTCCAACTCCAGTCTTATTGTATTTATTTTTTTTCTTATGCTTAGAACTGTGCTTGTTGCTAAATAAAGAATTTGGTGGAAAATGTCTGGCTCAATTAATGAGAGCTTTTGCTTTTCCTAATTCAATCAGTCAGTCAAGCTTCTGGTGGAGGCAGTAAACAGAATTCGTTTATGCCCCAGGCACTGTTTTAAGCTCTGGATGTATGCACTGAAGAATAAAAAAAAAAAATCCCTCCTTGTTCTAAGACAAGGAGATAGACAGGGGAAGACGGATAAATATACATAGGATGGTAGTAATACGGAAAGGAAAAAAAAAAAAATCAAAGCCAGGGGATTGTTTGACTCAAAGCCTTTATCTGGCCTCCAAGGGCATCTACATAGTTGTGGGACATGTATGCAGGCAAAAAATTCATACACATAAAAAGAAAGGAAGAAACTGAAAAGCCAGGTGTGGTTTTGCCTGTAAACACAGCATCCAGAAGGCAGAGGTAGGAGGATCTTCATATCATGAGATTAAAGCCAGCCTGGGCAACATTAAAAAACAAACAAAACCCAAAGTAGTAAACCATCAAATTATTATATCCCTTCATTCAACTGCATTTTTGATACAATTCCTTATTTCAGGAAAATGCACTGTAGTGATGAAAGGGGAGTTAGGGCAAAATCCCCAACCACAAATGGCCATAAATTCCAACTAAAAAGATTTTGTAGCCAAGAGAGTCTCTATTGTTTAAGGAGTGCTTTTGTTACTTCTTTTAAAGGTATTCCTCAAGGAGGCCTGTTATTCCTGAAGTTCAAAGTAAATAAGGGGAAGAAAGACCTAGGAGATTCATAAGGAAGAAAAAAAGGAAACAGTAAATAAAAATCCAGTATCTAGTAAAAAACCAAAATGGAGCTACCTAGGTCAAAGATTAGCACTGCCTTCAATAACAAGGTTTTAAGGTTTTTGTTACTTTTTGAGACAGGTATGACTTTGGTCATATAGCCCCTTATCTGTCCTTGAATTTTGCCTTGTGGCCAGAGGTGACCTGAAACTCCTGATCCCCTGATCCTCCTGTCTCTGCTCCCCAAGGGCTGAGATTACAGGTGTGTATCACAGCACAAGTACTTTTCCTTTCTTTCTTTCTTTCTTTCTTTCTTTCTTTCTCTCTCTCTCTCTCTCTCTCTCTCTCTCTCTCTCTCTCTCTCTCTTTTTTTTTTTTTTTTTTTTTTGAGACAGGGGTTTTTCTCTGTGTAGTCCTGGAACTCTCTGTAAACCAGGTTGGCCTCTCACAGATCTCATAGAGGGCCACCTGTCTCTGCTCCCCAAGGGCTGAGATTACAGGTGTGCACCACCACTCTCTTGCTGTTCCTGCCTTATAAAATGCGGTACCTACCTGTAGATTCACTTGATTCACTTACTTAGGGGGTTGGTGCAGAAGGATCAGCCGAGTAGTTCAAGGACAGCTTGGACAACACAGTGAAACCTCAGGCTCAGAATAACACCCAGGTGTGCTGGTAATCAACACTTGAGAGGTGGAGGCAGGAGGGTCAGGAATTCAAGGTCAGCCTGGGTTACAAGACTCCCTGTGTCAAACAAAAACCACAGAAACATTGAACGAAAACTGAATGTTTCTTCCCAGTTATTTCCCACATTATGGCGCAGATGCATATTTTTTCAAAATACCCCCCCCCCAAGCCTCTCTTATTTCACTGCAACTACTCTGGCCTCCATATTAGAACACTTATAAAACAGTCATTCTTTTTGCTTCCAGCATTTCCCCAGGCCCTGGCAGAACCACCTCAGTTTATTCTGTCTGTGACAATGTGCCCTATAACCTGGATTCAGCTTTGATGGTTCTCAGACAAAAAGGTTGGATTTAGGCTACAATGATTACTGAAAGTAATACTGGATCTTCTCCCACCACCCCGTTAGTGTGACTTAACTTTTTGGTTGCTTTAATCTGGTGGGACAGATCAGAGCAGCAAGGGTAAAGACAACTCTCCTGTCCCCTGCATCGCAGCATGAGGGTTTACCCTTTAGGGGCAATCCTTCACTTTATCCCAGAAAAGAATCTCAGGGTAAGTCAGTAATGAAGCAGAGTTTGTCTTTGTGTTTGTTCATTTTGCTATTATTGTTTTTGGTTTTCCAAGACAGGGTTTTGATGTCATTCTGTAAATATGTTTCTCTTATTGGTTGATAAATAAGACACTGTGGCCAATAGGGCAGCAAGACAGGAGGGTCTAGTAGATGTGGAGGATTCTGGGAAATGAAGGCAGAGAGCAGTCATCATGTGATTTCCAGGAAGAGAGGAAGTGAGTAAGGCGTTCTCCTGTAAGAGAAGACCAGGTAGAAATATACATAGACTAGTAGTTATGGGTTAATAATTAAGACAGAACTAGCCAATAAGAAGCCGTAGCCATTGGCCAACAGCGTTATAACTAATATAGCATCTGTGTTCATTTGGGGCTGGGCAGCTGCGGGACCAGGCTGGCAGGAAAGAATGCTCTTTAGGATTTCTCTGTGTAACCTTGGCTGTACTGGAACTCACTCCATAGACCAGGCTGGCCTTAAACTCACAGAGATCCACCTGCCTCTGCCTCTCAAGTGCTGGGATTAAAGGTGTGTGCTACCATCCTCCCATCCACCCCCGGTCCTTTTCGTTTCTTAAGATTTTATTTTGGTACTGGAGAGAAGTCTGAACAGTTCAGAACATTTACTGCTCTTAAAGAGCACCCAGGTCAGTTCTCAGCACTCTCATCCAGTGGCTCACAACTGCCTGTAACTTGCTCCAGGGGATCTGGCCTCTGCAGATGTGTACAAGCTCACAAACAAGAAGCCCTGAGGTAGGGCAGCAAACCCTTTTAACCACTGAGCCAGCTCTGTGAGTGCAGCCACAGGAATTTTAACAACCTTTCACCATTACACATACTAGTCCTAAATTTTATCATCCACAAAATTTCATGACTTATTCTGGCCCTTTGCAACACGCTTGCTTGAGCTTTTTGCTTTTTGTCCTTATTGTTCCCGTTCCATGTTGGCAAAAAACTACTTATTTTACCTTAGGACCAAATCTTTTTGCCTGTTTTTTTTTTTTTTTTTGTCTGTTTGTTTCCTGATTTTGAGATAGTGTTTCTTGTAGACTTTGCTTACTCCAACTCTATATAGCCAAGAATGACCTTGAATTTCTGAGTCTTTTGTCTCCACCTTCCAAGTGTTAGGACTATAGGTGTGAGTCACCATGCCTGGCCAACATTTTATTGCACAAAAATTCTTCCATATTCAAAAATATATTCTCATATCCATATATGTTATATATAATATATTCTCATATCCTTTATATGCATATAGAGACAAAGTCTCTATAATCAGAAGGCAGAGCAAGCATACAAATTTACCAGCTTAATTAAAGAAAGGAACCTAATTATATTTACAAAATATTTTAAAAAGTTAAATTATCTGTTTATACATAGCCTAACAATAGTTTTTGTCTGTTGCAGGTCTTAGGCAAGATTTACTGTTAATAGGATTTTTTTAAAGGGCCCTTTTGTGTACTTCTCCTGGATTTCACATGAGTCTGAGACTCTCAGAATGTTGTATTCCAGCATGATCAAGGTAACGGAAAACCTACTTATATCGACAAGAAGGCAGAAGGGAGAGAAAATACGAAGAGATTCAAAGAGTTTTACATTTTAACTTTTTAAATATAGTTTTGGCTACAAACAGCCAAAGTTCTCAGAAGGACTGGGCAAGGGTGCCAGGGAATAATACATGGTTGCTTTCTCCCAGACAGCTGAAGAAGAGGAGGACGGGGACAAGAGCAAATGGGAGGCCAATTTTCAGGCTGAACAGGGAGAAACTGACTGGAGTTAGTGATATTGGACTTGTAACCCTCCTGGCAAAAGCTATCACTTTGTAGACCAGACCGGCCTCAAACTCTTAGAGATCTGCCTCTGCCTCTGCATCTCTGGAATTAAAGGCATGCACCACCACTGGCTGGATTCAGTAAGAATTCTTAATGGCTGAGCCATCTCTCCCTCTAAAAGTCTGAATCATCCATCTCTCCAGCCAGGGCCAGTTCTTCTAATGAAGCAAAATGAATTATTTGTGTTTGAGGATCTGAGAATCAGACCTAGGAGACAGTCCCCTTTCGTTTCATTTATTATTTGAGATAAGTTTTTCTGTTACTAGGTTGCCCAGGTGCCAATACATCCAGCTAGACCAATCTTTGAGAATTTTTCCAGTGGTGAAACTGAAGGAATTGAATTCCCAAGACTATTTTTGGTCCTACTGAAGTACATTAACCCTGGATGGATGAACAGCTTGTTTGTTTGCAAAAGAACCAGAGACAACACTAACACTCAAAGCTGGGTTGTCCCCTGTGGCTTGTCAACATGGGTGTTACTCTGGCGCCACCTACAGACCAGAGTTTCCAGCTGGTCAGGTATACTGACCTCAAAGCAAGCCGCTCTCCCAAATTGAAATTTGGTCACAGATTGGATTTGAGGGTACAGGTGGGAGGATGAGGCCGATGATGGATGACGCACTTCATGGAGAAGTGAAACCTAGTCACCTGTAAGCCCCTGGGATCAGAAACTCTGACCAGGAGGAGAGCAGCAGGCACAAATGCCAAAGGAGAAAGAGGGAGGACAGGCAGAAGGGGTAGAGATGCACAGTGCATGTTGGTTTACTTTGGAAGGACTGCTGCAGTTAATTGTAACATACATTGAGAGTGAGGGGAGTCCTGGGAGGAAGAAAAGCAACTCCTTTAGGGACTCCTTTAACTGTTGCCACTTAAAAAGTTCCCACTAAGAAGTTGCTTCAAAAACGGAGGCAAAGTTTGGCTCAAATACGGAGGCAAAGTTTGGCAGATTCATCTTTGATTCCTGTTGGGATACTGAACATCGCATGACTCCCTGGAGTGTCTCTATAAGTCTATCTGTCATCATCACAGACAAAGAAGGCAATGACTATCCAAAGAAACATCCATCTAGCTCCAGCTAATGAGCAAATGAGCTTATTAGAACAATTGCAGAAGCAATTACTATTACCAAAAATACAGTGGGCATGGATGACAATGTATCATTACTGAATGCATTATTTAAGTTCCCTGTGCAAGGATCCTCTCCCCCAGCAACTGTTTACCACTTATATATTCTCGTAGAGAGGCCTTGTGAATCTAATGAACTTCCTGCTAGTTTCATGAACCTCCCTCCAGTTTATACTGGAGGAAAGAAATAGCTACACAATAGTGAACTTATCATAAATGCTAAAAATATTAAACATCAAAGAGCCCCACCTACTGTGTTGTTTAATAACTGTTTCCAAACAAGTTATTTTTTCATTTCTTTAAAGCAGGTTCTCATATAGCCCAGGCTTTTTTGTTTGTTTGTTTTTATGTACTTGAGTATTTAAGTGTTTTGCCTGCATGTATGTCTGTGCGCCATGTCTGGTGTCCAGGGAAGCCAGAAGAGGGTGTGGAATTCCCAGGAACTGGAGTTGCAGAAAGTTGTGAGCCACTATGTGTATGCTGGAAATCAACCTTGGATCCTCTGGAAGAGCAGCCACTGCTCTTCACTACTGAGCAGCTCTCCAGCTCTTACCCCCACTCCCCACTTTTTTTTTTTTAAAGAGGGTTGGTGTAATGATTAATCTTGATTATCAACCGAAGGTCTTAGAATCAGTTTGGAGACAAACTTCTGGTCTTCTAGGATGTTTACTGGTCTGTATAAGGGTGGGAAAACCCATCATGAGCCAGGGTCCTAGACTTAATGTACAGTGGAGATAGGTGGACCAGCATATATTTTTCTCTGCTTCTTGGCCGTGGTTGCAAGGTGACCAGATGCTTTATGCTGTTGTCACATCTGCTGTCACGCTTGATCTCTCTGTCCATGATAAACTGTACCCTCAACGTTAAACCAAAATAAACTTCTGTAACTGGTTTGGCAGCTATTTTGTCATAGTAACAGGAAAACTGATATAGCTGATAGTAGAATTCAGGGTACAGCACTTGACTAGCATGTGCTAAGCTTTAGGTGAGTGTTTCTCAACCTGTAGGTCACAACCCTTTTAGGTTGAACGACTCTTTCACAGAGGTTGCCCAAGACCATCAGAGAACACAGATATTTACATTACGATTCATAACAGTAGCAAAATAAGCAGTTGTGAAGTAGCAATGAAATAATTGTATGGTGGGGGGTGTCAGCACAACATGAGGAACTGTATTAAAGTTTTAGGAAGATTGAGAACCAATTCCCAGTACTGCAAAAATGTAAGAAAAAAAAAAATCCTTTTGCTGTGTCTCCCTGAATCCATTCATTAACGAAGAAAGTAAAGGGAGATGGCAAACAGAATCTTAGACATTTAAAAAGCTTCTCGCTCAGATTCCTGAGTTCAAGATATTCGTCATAATTGAAGGGGACAGGAGAGTCGGAGACGAGAAATTAAAAGAATGTGCTTTCGTAAATGTTATTTCAAGTTCGAGGTGTTTTCTTTTTTAGAGGCAGGGTCTCACTATACAGCTTTGGTTGGGCTAGTCTCGAACACAGAGAGACCCTTCTATCTCTGTCTCTGCCTCCCCGGTGCTGGATTAAAATAATTTGAGTTATGAAGAACCGGGGACTGACCCAACCCACAGGCGGAGTTGGCGGCACCGCCCACAACGGGGGCGTGGCTGAAGGGCACTGCGCGGGGCAAGTTTTTTGCTGTGTCGCTTGTGGATGACGTAGCCGCGCGCCAAAGATTCCCGGAGTTCTGCATGTACGGCATTACGTGAGTAGAATTGGCGCGTGCTTCCCTGCGTTCACTCCCTGGTGTAGCTCCACTGGTCACACACTCAAGCCTGATCCAGGCTACATCGGTTTCCCAATCGGGCCTGTCTGGTCCTCCTGGGCCCGCGGCCTTGAGGTCGATCATGCGACCGCCGGAGCGCGTGCTCTGCAGACACGCGGTCTCGGTGGACGGGACTGAAATTGCCTCCCTTCAGGGTCCCATTCATTCATCGCAAAATGCGTCGATCAGGGATGGGGATATAGCCCTGAAATAAAGCCCTGTCCCGTTATTCCTGGAGTTTATGTTTCTCTGGGAATGATAGATAGGCGGGAATCTTAATAAATGTAACTTCAGAGGTCTGGAGATGTAACTCATGGGAATGTTTATGTAGCATGAGGCCCTGGGTTCGATGCTCACGACCTCGTAAACCGGGTGTTGTGAAGAGTATCTGAAATTATAGCAATCGAGAGGTCTTTGGGAGTAGAAGGATTAGAAATTCAAGGTTGCCTCTTTCCACCATCTTTCCGCGCCATTACCATGGTGCGCATGAATGTCCTGGCTGATGCTCTGAAGAGCATCAGTAGTCCTGAGAGGCAGACTCCAGGTCCTCATCAGGCCCTGTTCCAAAGTCACTGTTTGGTTCCTAACTGATGATGAAGCATGGTTACATTGGTGAGTTTGATTCTCGTGAACCTCACAGGCAGGTTGAATAAGCGGGGAGTGATTAGCCCTAGATTTGATGTGCAGCTCAAAGACCTAAATGGCAGAAGAATCTGCTCCCATCATTGTATTGACAACCTTAGCTGGCATCATGGACCATGAAGAAGCAAGATGAAAACACACAGGAGGGAAAATCCTGGGATTCTTTTTCTTTTCTTCCTTCCTTCCTTTTTTTTTTTTTTTTTTTTTTAAAGATTCATTTATTATGTATATGGTTTTCTGCCTGCATGTATGCCTGCAGGCCAGAGGGAGGCACTAGCTCTCATTATAAAATCTAGTGCCACTGGGTTTGGTGATAGATACTTGTGACCCCAACATCTGAAAACAGTGGCAAGAGGAGTTCCAGGCCAGCCTTGGGCTGTATAAATAACCTGACTTTCTCTTAAAACAAACAACAGCAACAAAGAAACCAATACCTTGATTAGTCCAGACAGTGATGATGATGACTTGGACTGGTGAGGTCATGGAAAAGGCCAGACTGTGAAGATATTTTTGGCAGTTGCTTTGTTGGAGAATTGAGTATAAGGAGGCTGAGGGAAAGAGTAATTGATGTTGGCTTCTTTTTTTCTTTTCATAGTTCTGAGGATTGAACCTCAGGCCTTGCACATGCTAGGCAAGCGCTTTATCACTGAGTCCTGTGCCTGTGCATTCAGTTGAGCAACTGTTTGGATGGTAGTCATGTTCCCTATGATGGGGAACACTAGGGGAACAGCAGATCTTCCTGATTGGGGTTGCCAGGGACACTCATTTACTGCCTAGCTTCCCGTTCCCCTCCCATGAGCTCAATAAACTTTCCTCTTGGAAAAAAAAGAAAGGGGGGAGAAGAAAGATAAGTGTTATAGTCTAGGCTGGCCTCAAACTCGCTGTGTAGCTGAGGATAACCTTGAGCTCAGGATCTTCTTGCCTAGTTTGTATGGTCCTGGGAATCAAACCACCCAGGGCTTCATGCATGCTAGAAAAACATTTTTTTTTTTTTTTTTTTTGCTGTACCCAGTTGGCTATACTTATGTATGGTTGTGATGGTATTTAAATGTACCAATCTGGAGTTTTAGAGTCACTGTTGGGAAAAATTACAGAATATTTTGGCAAATATTAGTTTGGATGCCCAGTTATGTGTGTGTTGGGAGATTGAGCACAGGGCTAAGAACATGCTGTACTGCCGAGCCAACTCTTCCCAGCCTTCAAAGCCTGCATTTTTGCAGGATTAGTTAAAAAGTTCCCAGGCCTACACTTTTCTGGTTACTTGGTTTCCTGAATTCCCCTGTAATGTCCGCCTTCTCTATCTCTAGTGTCTGGGCTGCTCATGAAACTTGAAATCAACTAATATTATTTATTTATTTTTTTATAGGAACCTAATTCATCGGCCATCTGCCGTCTGCCGCAATGGCCTCTGTCCTTCACTTTTATGTCCGTCCCTCTGGCCACGAGGCAGCAGCATCTGGATGTGCTCTTCGGAAACTACAAGAGAAACTGCCAAAGCTTCAGAGTGTGGAGACTGAGCTGTGTTACAACGTGCACTGGACAGGTTAAGCCCAGATGTTGGGTTTAAATTTTGTTTTGTCATTTGTTGGGTTGTTTGAGTCAGAGTATTATGTAACCCAGACTGGTCTTGAAAGCTCTCTTTGGCACAGAGTAGGGCTTACTAGCATGGCTCATCATATCTAGTGTCGGGTGTTTGATTTTTTTTTGTTGTTGTTCTAATTTTTTTATTACATTTTGTTTTCATTTTATTTTTATTATATGTATATGTGTGTGTATGTTTGTGTGAATGTGTACATGAGTGTAAGAGTTCAGATCCCCTGGAGCTGGAGAGAGTAGTGGCCTTCTGACATGAGTGCTGGCAATTAAACCTGGGTCTTCTGTAAGAGCAAAATGTGGTACTAACTCCTGAGCCATTTCTCTAGCCTCCTGTTTGATTTACGATTGTGTGTGTGTGTGTGTGTGTGTGTGTGTGTGTGTGTGTGCATGTATGCATGTATGTGTACTCAAATATGTGGAGGTGCGAGGGCTCTTCCTTCCCACCATCGTGAGACTCATCTGCAGGTATGTTGCTGCATTTGCATTTTACCTGCATGCATGTCCGGGCACCACGTGTGCCTGCTGCTGCAGAGGTCAGAAGGAGGCATGGATCCCTTGGAACTGGAAGTAAAGAGGATCATAAGCCATCATGTGGGTGCTGATAATCCAACCCAGGTCCTCTGGAAGAGCAGCCCATCCTTTTAACTGCTGAGTCCATCTCAGTCCCTAGGGGTTGGATCCTGGGTTATTTACTTTTAATTAATTAATCTCTCTGTGTGGCCCTGGCTGTCTTGGAACTTGAAATGTAGACCAGGCTGGCCTAGAACTCACAAAGATCATCCTGTCTCTTTCTCCCTAGTGCTGGGACTAAAGGCTTGGGCCACCGTGCTTAGCCTAGGTGCTGGTTTCTTAAAGGGGTGATCTGGTACATGAGGCAGTTGTCTTGAGGTGCCCTTGGCCTGTCTCTGCAGCGGAGACCCTTCCAGGAGCTGACGAGATGAAGAAGCTGAAGTGGCTATTTGGCTGCCCATTGCTGCTGGATGATGTTGCTCAGGAGTCCTGGCTTGTTCCTGGCTGCAATGACTTGTTGCTGGAGGTGGGGCCCAGGTGAGAGTTGGGTTACTTCCTGGGGCAGCTTGGTCCCACATTCCAAGTCATGTCTCCCTTTCTTTCTTTTTTTGGGGGGTGGGGGATTCGAGACAGGGTTTCTCTGTATTGCTTTGTGTGTCCTGGCATTCACTCTGTATCCCAGGCTGGCCTCAGACTCACAGAGATCCACTTGCCTCTCTGCCTTCTGAGTGCTGGGGTTAAAGGCGTGCGCCGCCACCGTCCAGCGTTAATCTCCCTTTCACACTCATCGTCCGCCCTTCACGTCCATCACTCCTTTTCCTTGTAGTCTCTGGAGATTTCCCTTTGCTCCATCCTTCTCTCTGCCTAGGGAGCCATGGATGTATTTTCCCTGTGTGGACGATGTCTTAAAAACTGAATTAGCTCCCAAATCTACTTTAGAATTAACAGTGGTTTCTCTCCATTCCCATTTGTTAGGGATTGACCGTGGGTTAATACTTGCTGAGTAAGCACTGTACCATTCAACAATTTGTTATTTTACTTTTACTTTTCTTTCTTTTTTTTTTTCTCTGTGGCTTTGGAGCCTGTCCTGGAACTTGCTCTTGTAGACCAGGCTGGCTGGTCTGGAACTCACAGAGATCCTCCTTCCTCTGCCTCCAAGTGCTGGGACTAAAGGTGTGCGCCACCACCGCTCGGCTCTACTTTTTCTTTTGAAAGATGATTTTGCTAAGTTTCCCATACTGGCCTTGTGTGTGAGTATGTGTACCTGAGTGAAGGTGCCATGGGGGTTAGAGGCATCGGATTCCCCTAGAGCCGGAGTTACAGACAGTCGTGAACCTCCTGACATGGGTGAAAGAACCAAGCTGGGAGACTTTTGAAGAGCAGGGTACTCACTCCCTTAATGACGAAACCGTCTCTCCGGCTCTGACTAACGTTTTTCTTTTCTTTCTTTCTTTCTTTTTTCTTTTCTTTTCTTTTTTTTTTTTTTTTTGCAAGTGTTGGGGGTTGTTTTTTGTTTTTCAACATAGGATTTTTCTGTGTAACAGCCCTGGCTTTCCTAGAACTAGCTCTGTAGACCAGGCTGCTTAACTTTTGGAAGCAGGTTTTCTTGGCATCTAGTCTGAGGCAGGAGGCCAATGATAAAGGGGTAGTAGGTGTGTTGAGTAGGCAACTGTGGACAAATCCACCTTCCCAAAGGGTGCTTGTGCTTGTTAGGGCCCTCAAACTATAACCACCTGACTCTTTCCCCAGGCTGAATTTCTCTACTCCAGCATCCAGCAATATCGTTTCTGTGTGCCAGGCTGCTGGACTGAGAGCTGTGGATCGGGTAGAGACCACCCGGCGCTACCGGCTTTCGGTGAGGTGTGGGCATTGTGGTGGTAAATCCAGAGAAGTGGATGCACCAGAGAATAGATCCTAAACTCTAGCAGCATCTTAGGAGAAGCAGAGTAGAACTCTTGGCCTTAGGTCTGCCCTGCATGCTTGGGAGGTTGTTTGCTGCTCAAAGGGTAAATGGGCCAGCTTGACTTCCCAGACTGACCCATGCATCCTGGCACAGATTCATGCCCAGAGGGGGATTTTTGTGTTTTATTCTTTTTATTTTTCTCTTAGTCTAAATAAACATGCTCTGTGGGCTTAGTGGTAGGACATTTACCTAGCAGATACAAACCCTGGTCTTAATATGTACAGTAGAATGGGAAAATGGTACTGTATGGTAGTAATGGGGTGAATAACTTGAAGGTCCAGAAATGCATCCTTTCTCTCAGTTTAACTCCGGCTGTTGTCTTCCCACTAGTTTGGCCACAACCCTACGCCTGAGATGAAGGTCATTTCTCTAGCTGCCTTGCATGACCGGATGACAGAACAGTACTACCCTGACCCCATTCAGAGCTTCTCCCCTCAAAGCATCCCAGCCCCACCCAGTGGCTCCATCGACATATTAGCTGAGGGTCGGCTTGCCCTGGAGAAAGCCAACCAGGAGCTAGGTGAGTAGGTGTTCACGGGAGATGAAGGGAAGGGCCTGGTATAGTTCAGCAGGACTACTGAGATACAGAATATGGTGGTCTGAGGCATGCTGTCAGCTCCTCTAGGGTTTGTCCCTTAGGTCTGGCCTTTGACTCCTGGGACCTGGATTTCTATACTAAGCGCTTTCAAGAACTGAAGCGGAACCCCAGTACAGTGGAGGCCTTTGACTTGGCTCAGTCCAATAGGTGAGGAGGAATGCCATTCTCTGCTGCCTTAGCCCTTGGAGGCTGGAAGGGAATACCACAAGAATGCATCTTCTGGGCCCTAGAGATCAGATGGCTCAGTAGTTAAGAGCACTGGCTGCTCTTGCAGAGGTTCTGAGTTCAATTCTCAGCAACCACATGGTGGCTCACAGCCATCTATAATGAGATCTGGTGCCTTCTTCTGGCATGCAGGTATACATGCAGACAGAACACACACTAAATAAATAAATAATCTTAAAGAAAAAGATGTATCTTCTGTGCTCTCATTGCATCTCTTGAGGGTCTGGCCTCCTTAACCTTCTAGGAGTCTACTTTTAAGATTTGGTTTTATCTTACTGTGGTTTTTAGTAAGCTACAGTGGTAGAATACATAATGGTTTTCTGGGATGAACTTTGACATCTCCTAAGTATGGCTTGTCTGTGAATGCTGTTGAGAAGGTGAAGCACTGAAGAATGGCCCATGTTTTTGTGCCTTGCCCTCCTGTCACTTCTGCAGTGAGCACAGCCGACATTGGTTCTTCAAGGGCCAGCTCCATGTGGACGGGAAGAAGCTAGTACATTCCCTGTTTGAATCCATCATGAGCACTCAGGCATGCTCAAACCCCAACAATGTCCTCAAGTTCTGTGACAACAGCAGGTGGGATATGCTTTGGGCTGAAGGGGTCTTGGGTTGGAGACAAGGGAAGCCTTGGACCCTGGTTGGATTGGCATGACTTTTGGGGGGAAAAAAAAACCAGTATAGGGTGGCTGTGTTCATAGTGCAATCCAGGGGAAGGAAGTCCGATTCTTACAGCCTGAGGACCCTACACAACCAAGCTGCTTCCGGCAACAACAGGGGCTTAGACATGTTGTCTTCACAGCAGAGACACATAACTTCCCCACAGGTGA
This sequence comes from Phodopus roborovskii, assembly GCF_943737965.1. NCBI lineage: Eukaryota > Metazoa > Chordata > Mammalia > Rodentia > Cricetidae > Phodopus > Phodopus roborovskii. The sequence continues at coordinate 12,424,390 of NW_026126407.1, forward strand.
GTTGAGTCCCTGTGCGCCGGTGTGGTTTTTTTTTTATTGTTTTTTCGAGACTGGGTTTCTCTGTGTAGCCTTGGCTGTCCTGGAACTCATTCTGTATACCAGGCTGACCTTGAACTCGCAGAGATCCACTTGCCACTTCCAGAGTGCTGGGATTAAAGGTGTGTACCATCACCACCCAGCTAGGGATGGGTTTTACCTCTGTGTCACCCATATCTCCTTTGCTTTCTCTTTGCAGGAGTGGCCCCCTTCAGTGGTGCAACTACAGGAACAGGTGGCCGCATCAGAGATGTCCAGTGCACAGGTCGTGGGGCCCATGTGGTAGCTGGCACTGCTGGCTATTGCTTTGGAAACCTGCACATCCCAGGTTCTTCTTCTTCTCTAACCACCTTCCTTTTATCCTGGTGGGCACCAACACTTAAATCTCTTAGGTCTAAAGGTCATCTGGGAGTGAGGGGGAAGCTCCACAATAGTCAGTTTTTGCTCACCGTGAACATGAGCAGTGTAAATTCAGAGATTTGGAGATTGCCAGATTGCCTTTGGAAATGTACAATTCTCTTTCAAAACCAGCATTCACATAGGTAGAAAACAGGAGGCCGATTATTTTATGATCAATACTTGCCCACTAAATCCAGTTTCTTAGAGAATCTTCAGAGACTGAGGAGCTGTTGTGTTAAAAAAAAAAAAAAAAAAAAAAAAAAACTCCTCCTGGGAAGAAGCAACAAACACATGTATTCACCCCACAACAGACCAAAGTACAGATTCCACTGTAGCCCAATGTGGTGAACCAATGAACTTTATTGCTATTATTTATAAGAGTTTGGGTCAGGAGTTATAGGAACAGACTCAAAGACAGCTGCATTACCAAGGCCCATCCCAGCATAGGTGGCATGGGTGACAGAAGCTGGGACATATGGAGCATGCCGCTCAGCAGGTTGGAGTGTAAGCCATTACAAGTGGCTCTGACCTAAACCTCTTCCAGGAAGCGCTTCTGGTTTCTGATTCTCCCAGGCAGCTGGTCTGGCCTCAGTCTTTGCAGCTTAGTTCAGTCAGAGAGGAACTCTTAGCTTCTATTGCTTGCTGTAGCAGGGAGGGATCTAGTGGGGCTTCAAGTCGTTTTTTGTTTTGTTGTTGTTTTTTGAACCTTCTTAGTTAAAGAGCTGCTCTGAGGATGGAATGTTTCAATATCCAAAGAAACTTCTACAACAGGGACTGGAGAGATGGTTTAGTAATTAAGTGTGTTACTGGGCTTGAGTTTGGTCCCAGGTTGGTGGTTGGGTTCACAAGTCCCTGTGTAACTCAAGCTCAAGATGGGGGTGTAATACCTCTGTCCTCTACAGATACCCACACATATATACAACTGTTGCAGGAGAAGCTCTAATAATAAAAACATGGAGTCATATATTAGGGAGAGGAAGGTAAAAAATCAGAGAAGCAAAGTAGCCAGCCACTAGCTCTTACCTCTACCTCAGACCAATTGAGCCATCCTTTCTCCACAAATTCTCAGACTGAATGCGCTCGCTCTCTCTTTCTCTGTCTTCTCCTGCCTTTTAGTCCCCTCTATGTCCAGCCATATCATTCCTCTCTCCACCTCCCAAGTGCTGGGATTAAAGACATTCGATCCCAATGCTGGGATCACCTTTGTGTGAGCTATGTTTTTCTTTTAGGCAGATTCAATCTCATGTAGCCCAGGGTGGCCTTGAATTCACAAGAGATCCATCTGCCTCTCCCTGGTGTCTAGATTAAAGGTGTGTGCCACCACTGCCTGGCCTCTGGCTAACTAGTGACTTTTCTCTGCACTCTGATCTTCAGGAAAGCTTTATTTGTTAGGTCACAGACAAAATATCACTACACACGTCATTTTATAAAATGATAAAAATCTTGTTTAAAAAGCGGGGGGAGGGTTGCTGGGCAGTGTTGGTGCACACCGTTAGTCCCGGTACTTGGGGGAGGAGTAGAGGCAGGTGAAACTTGAGTTTGAGGCCAGTCTGGTCTGCCCAGTAAGTTCTAGGACTGCTGGGGCTGCCAGAAAAACTGTTTTGGAAAGCAAGAAGTGGCTGTAGGGATGGCTTAGTAGTTAAAGTATCTACGCTTGTGCGAAGCGCCCATGGTGATGGCCAGCACCTTATCTTTCCATCTCAGGTTATAATCTGCCGTGGGAGGATCCAAGCTTCCAGTATCCTGGGAACTTTGCCAGACCTTTAGAAGTTGCTATTGAAGCCAGCAATGGAGCATCTGACTATGGCAACAAGTTTGGAGAACCTGTGCTGGCTGGTGAGCCTTGGGGCGTATAAGAAAGAATAACACACTCCAAAGGGGCTTGTGGGTGTGGTGAGGCCCAGGGGCTGTGGTGTTGCAAATGCCGTGGGACTTAACCTCTTCACTTCCACACTAGGGTTTGCCCGATCTTTGGGTCTGCAGCTTCCAGGTGGTAAGCGGCGGGAGTGGATCAAGCCCATCATGTTTAGTGGGGGCATTGGGTCCATAGAAGCCAAGCATGTGGGCAAAGAACCCCCGGAGCCAGGTAAGAGCCAGCACCCTTCTCTGCATTTAACCAGCTTCCTCCCAGCATGGGCGCCCACAGGGAGGGAACTGTGAAGATATACAGGGGCTAGTTTCTGTTAGGTGGGCATTCTCAGTCTTTGTGGTCTTTATCTCTTCCAAGTGTACTTGTGTATTGCAGGGGCCCTCACCACTAACCCTGTGTTAAGTCTTTGAAGCCAGTGTTTATATTTAGACCTGCTTTCTGCTCAGTACTTTTATCTTATTGAGTACCCACCAATTGTGTGCTGGATGATTATATTTAGAATTGTGATTAAAGTCAAAGACCCAGACTAGTTGGATGGCTCAGTGGGTAGACATTTGCCAAGCAAGCCTGATGACTTGAGTTCAGCCTCTGAAACTCATGAAGGGAGAAAACTGACAATTGAAAGTTGTCCTCTGACCTCCACATAGATATCATAGTACTCTGGTATCTGCCTGCTTAAGACACACACACACACACACACACACACACACACACACACACACACACACGGGAATTAAGAAAAGGAAAGGGTTGGAGAGATGGCTCAAAGTTTAAGAATATTGGTTGCTCTCACAGAGGACCTGTGCTCAATTCCCAACATCCCATGGTGGTTCATAACCATCTATGATTCCTGTTCCAACTAGTGATTCCTGTTCCATCTAGGGGATCTGACCTCTGTGGGCACCAGGCACATACATGATGCACATTCATGCTTGCAGGCAAATACATGGATGGATAGATAGATAGATAGATAGATAGATAGATAGATAGATAGATAGGGATTGAAGGGGACTCCAGGCATTCCCTCCCAGGCCCAGATTAGGCACAAACTACACCCAAACACTTGTTTTCATAGAGATCCTTTATTAAGCAGAGAAGAAAAGTTAAAGTGGCTGCTTTCTGACTTAGGCAGAAAAACAGCAGCAAATGACCTTGCCAGTGTCATTTTTAAGCAGAGAAGAAGAGGAGGTCTGTGTTAAAATGGGCTAGGATGCAGTGGTAAAAGATAAAGGATGAGGAATAAGGGGAAGGGGACAAGCAAAAATGGGCAGAGATCTTTGTCCCAGTGGGACTGCCTCTGAGTAGAGAGGAAACAGATGTGGCCCATAGGCAAATGATGGTTTATAAAGGTAAATTGGGAAACCCTGTGTTAGGATGAGGTATTAATTTAATTTGATATATTAATTAGGTGAGCCAAAGGGGTTTCCGATTGCTGGACTTCTTTCTATACTGCAATAGCTGGAGTTTGGCAGTCAGCCTCAGGAGGAGGAAGTGGCCAAATAAGGGACTAGACCTTGGTGGCAGCTTTAGGAATGTAATCCAATGGGTTTTGGCAAGGTGGGGGGAATGCGAGAGGAGAATAAGGCCTGCTGGAGCCATGCTCGCCATGCTCGAGCTGGCTGGAGTCCCTTCAGTGATAAAACAAAAAGTCTAGATCCTGTCGACCAACTAGGTGATTTAATGATGTGGCTCGAACCTTAGAAGGATGGACTGGAGATAAAGCCTAAAATTCTGTATGGAGCATGACTCACATGCATATAAGCCTTGGATTTGATTCCTAGAACCATATTAACCAGAGGTTGTGGTACATGACTATAATGCTAGCACTCTGGAGTTAGAGGATTAGACATTCAAGGTCATTCTTTGCTATGTATTGGGTTTGAGCCCAGCACTCTGGAACCCTGTCAGATATGCACACATACTTCCAAAGGTGAGGTTAGGGAGGTGAAACTACTTCCTCTGGCTCCAGATCCTATCCCCCATACACCGTTACTCAGTTACTTTGGGTCCTGCCTGTGGTGTTTCCTGTATATGTAGCCATATCCAGGTGTCTACTTACTTTAAAAAGTAAATAAAGCCATTCACATATTTTTTTTTTTTTTCTTTCTTTTCCTTTTTTGGTTTTTTGAGACAGGGTTTCTCTGTGACTTTGAAGGCTGTCCTGGAACTAGCTCTTGTAGACCAGGCTGATCTCAAACACACAGAGATCTGCCTGCTTCTGCTTTCCGAGTGCTGGGACTAAAGATGTGTGCCACTACTACCCTGGTTCTTTTTTTTGTTTTTTGAGACCAGGTTTTTCTGTGTGGTCCTGGTTGTCCTGGAACTCGCTCTGTAGACCAGGCTGGCCTCAAACAGAGATCCATTGCCTCTGCCTCCAGAGTGCTGAGATTGAAGGAGTGTGCCCCTACTGCCTGGTCCACACCTTTCTTTCTAAAACATACACATACCTTTTTTTCTTCTTTTAAAAGAGTTTATTTATTTATTATGTATGCATTGTTCTGCCTGCGTGTATGCCTTCGTGCCAGGAGAGGACACCAAATTTCACTATAGATGTTTGTGAGCCACCATGTAATTTCTGGAAATTGAACTCAGGACCTCTGGGAAAGCAGTCAGTGGTTTTAACTGTTAGCCATCTCTCCAGCCCCGCACATCTTTTCTCTTAATATTTTTATTTTTAGCTGGGTGGAGGTGATGTACGCCTTTAATCCCAGCACCTGGGAGGAAGAGGCAGGCATATCTCAGAGTTTGAGGCCAGCCAGGTCTACAGATCAAGTTCTAGAGAGCCAGGGTTACACAGAGAAACCCTGTCTTGAAAAACAAAACAAAACAAATTTTATGACTTGATTTTTTGAGAGTATAATAAAATTATGTCATTCCTCCCTTCCCATCATTAATTGTTGTTACTGGCATATATGATATATATCATATTCCCCTAATTTGAATGTCATCTTTGTGTAGGGACCATGCTCATCTTTTTGTATTTTTCCAATTTTACTATGTATGCTACGAAAATGAGCACTTTCTTTAGGTTTTTTGAGGCAGGGTGTCACTATGTTGTTTTGGCTGTAACTCCTTCAATTCCCCATGCAGACCAGGATGGCCTAGAACTCACAGAGATCCACCTGCCTCTGTCTCCCAACTGTTGGGATTAAAGGCATGTGCCACCACACCTGGCTTCTTCCCCCACCCCCCAATATCTTAGTTTTTAAAAGGTAGGGGTGTGTGTGTGTGTGTGTGTATGCTTCATGCATGTGAGTATTCATGGAAGCTAGAGTTACAGGTGGTTGTGAGCTGCCTAACATGATGCTAAGCACCAAATTCAGGTCTGTTGGAAGAATGCTAAGTGATAAGCTATTGTGATAGCCCTTCAGGTGCATTTCTTTTTTTACCTGTGTTATCCAGTGTGCTTTAGATAATTCTTCCTGGTTGAATTGTCTTTATATTCTATTTAGAAGTCAGTTGGCAGAGACTAGGGATATTGCTCAAAGGCATCTTGATATCAGAGGGTAGGGAAACCAATGGCAACTGACTGTGGTTATGGGCATCTATAATTCTAGGACTTAGGGAGATTGAAGTAGGAAGGATCTTCATTTTGAGGTTAGTCTTCTACAAGGCAAGACCCTTGTTTCAAAAAAGCAAAATTCAGAGGAAGGAAGGTAGGAAGGTCATTTGGCAGTAGTTGGGATGTATCTCAGTAGTAAAGCACATTCCTGGGATATGCAAGGCCTTGGGTTCAGTATCCAGCTACACACACTAAGTCAATTGACTATAGACATGTAAGTTCATTTCTGGATGGATGGTTCTATTGATTTATATCTGCCCTTAATGCTAGTACTACTTTTTTTTTTTTTATTACTGAAGCATTATAGTAAGTTCTAGAAACAAAGAGAGCTGAAAATGTGGCTCGGTTGTGAGTAGTTGGCTAATGAAACATAAAGCTCTGGGTTTAGCCCTGGTAGCATAAATAAATACAGAAAATAGACTTTGGGTTTTGACCTTATTTAAGATTGTTGAGTAGGCTGGAGCAATGGCTCTGCTGTTAAGAGTGTGTATTGTAACGGATAATAGTGGTGCATACCTTTAATCCCGGTACTCAGGAGGCAGAGGCAGGCAGAACTCTGAATTCGAAGCTGTCCTGGTCTACAGAGTGAGTTCTAGGACAGGCTTCAAAGCTACAGAGAAACCCTGTCTTGAGAAAAGAGTGTGTGTGAGTATTGCTTTTGCAGAGGACCCAAGTTTGATTCCTTGCACCCATGTCAGGAGATCATGACTGCCTCAGCTCTAGCTCTAGCTCCAGCTCCAGCTCCAGGCATCTGACACCCTCTTCTGGCTTCTATGGGCACCTATACATACACACATCTAGATAACTAAAGAGAAAGCTCTTGCCCCCATCCCCGCTTTTCTTTTCTTTTTTAGACAGGGTTTCTCTGTGTGGCTTTGGAGCCTATCCTGGCACATACTCTGTAGACCAGGCTGGCCTCAGACTCACAGAGATTCACCTGCCTCTGCCTCCCGGGTGCTGAGATTAAAGCCGTGAGCCACCATCATCCGATTCCCTCTGCTTTTCAAGACAGGGTTTCTCTGTGCATCCCTTGCTGTCCTGGAAGTAGTTTTGTAGACCGGGCTGGCGTCAAACTCAGAGATTTACATGCCTCTACCTACTGAGTGCTGGGATTAAAGGTGTGTGTCATTACCACCTACTGATAAACCTATTTTTTTTTTTAATGATAACAATAAAAGATTGTCTAGATTGGTTTAGGCCTCATATTTCCTATACATTTTAAAATCAAATTATCAATTTGTGAGAAAGCAAAGACTGTGATAGGCACTATGTTGAATCTACAAATAAGTTGTGGGGAGTATTGATTGCCATTGTAACAGTATTGCCTTCCAGTCTATGTGTGAAGCCTTGTATTGATTCCTGTAGATGATTTTGTGCCTGAATGAAACTATAGGCTAAATTTCCTGATGTGTGTTTTCCTATTAGAGAATAGGTGTGTTGGTAACTTTAAAAGAACTATTTATTTGTACTTTATGCATATGACTGTTTTGCCTGTTTGTTTGTAAATGCACTGAGTGTACAGTGCGCACCAAGGCCAGAAGAGGGTGTCAGATCGTCTGAAACTGAAGTGAGAGCAGTTGTGAGCTGCCCTGTCTGTGCTGAGAACTGAATCCAGGTCCTCTTCGAGAGTGCTGGTGCTCTTAAGCACGGAGCCATCTCTAACTCTGCATCTCTCTAACTTTCGCTATTGTCACATTGTCCTCCATAGGTTATATGGTTCTCTCCCTTCTGCCCAGTGGATTGTGTGGTCCTGTTCCCCCACATCAGTCTCTTCTGTACTCTTTTTGCCTGACTTTGATGGCTTCCGGTTCAAACTTACTTCCTTGCAGGCATGGAGGTTGTAAAGGTTGGGGGCCCCGTCTACAGGATCGGAGTTGGAGGCGGAGCGGCTTCATCTGTGCAGGTGAGTGAGAACAGTTAAGGAGGCCAACTTTGTCACCGGGCCCCCTGTGGGGTGCATGGTGAGCTTGTGAGCCTCTGAGTGAGCTATGCCCTGGGCTTCCTCAGGTTCAGGGAGACAACACCAGTGACCTGGACTTTGGAGCTGTGCAACGGGGAGATCCAGAAATGGAGCAGAAGATGAATCGTGTAATCCGGGCTTGTGTGGAAGCCCCAAGAGGAAACCCCATCTGCAGCCTCCATGACCAGGGTGCTGGTGGCAATGGTGAGGAAAGTGGTCAGAACAAGAGACTGGGTCTTCTGTCGGCTTTGGTTTAGGGAGCTTTGAGGATTTGCAGCCAGCCACGGAGTTCTAGAGCTCCTTTTTCATGCCCACTACATGCTGGCCAGGCTCAGGGGTGGAGGGGTAGAAGCTTCTGCTGCCATGGGAGGTAGATGGTAAGTGTATAGCGACAGCTCTTCAGGGACATACAGAATTAGGCCCTGCTCTGGAGACCAGAAACTCCCTTTGTTCTCCTGGGGCTGACCGTGACCAGTTGCTACCTCTTCCTGCCATTTTCTCCCCAGGCAATGTCCTAAAGGAGCTGAGTGACCCAGCAGGAGCCATCATTTATACCAGCCGCTTCCAGGTGCATAGGTCTCATCCCTGAAGCCTGACTATCTCTAACCCATTCCTAGCCATACTGTGAGGTAAGGCAATGCCCACTAACCCTTCTTTTTCTTCCCTGCCGTGTCTGCGCAGCTGGGTGACCCAACCTTGAATGCACTGGAAATCTGGGGAGCTGAGTACCAGGAGTCAAATGCACTGCTGCTGAGGCCCTCTGACAAGGACTTCCTGAATCGTGTCAGTGCTCGGGAACGCTGCCCAGTTTGTTTTGTGGGCACAATCACTGGAGACAAGAGAGTGAGTTGGCCCCAGTGGTCAGGAGCAGGTGCTGTAGGCAGGTCCGAGCTGCCTGGGTACATGGGCTTGGGGGAGAAATGTTGAGGGAACAAAATGAAATTGAATAGAAACTGGGCATAGAAGGAGTTGGGAACAGAGTAGGGGTTGGGAGAGAGGAGGAACTGAGGAAGCCAGACAGGGTGGGAACATCTTTCCCTGCTCTCTAGGCACATTCCCAGCTGGTGTTCAGGGTCTCATTTTCTGTGGGGGCTGTCCCTGGCATCTACAGATCACACTTGTGGATGATCGAGAGTGTCCTGTGGGGAAAAGTGGCCAGGGAGATGCCTCCCTGACACCTTCTCCAACCCCTGTGGACCTGGAGCTTGACTGGGTTCTGGGAAAGATGCCTCAAAAGGTATGTGGCCAGGACTGGGAGAGTGTTTTCCTGTGGCCTTCCTTTCTGTTTGTCACCGGTGGACTCAGCCCTTCCCAGGTGCTGTATTGGACCACTCTTCAATTACAGGAGTTCTTCCTCCAGAGGGAACCCCCTGTGCTGCAGCCTCTAGTCTTGCCCCCGGAGCTGAGTGTGCGCCAGGCTCTGGCTCGAGTTCTAAGGCTGCCTGCTGTGGCCAGCAAGCGCTACCTCACCAACAAGGTCCTCCGTGCACTACACTGGCCTTCTGCACTGTTCCCTGCCTACCCACCCCTGGGGTTCCCTAGGCTCTGGGAAAGAAGGGGTTGGGAAGCGTAGCATCCTCTGTATTCTCTTGCTTGTAGTTCCGGCCATAGCCAGCCCTCTTTGACCCTTGCTTTCTTTCCAATTACTTCTGGTTCCATAGGTGGATCGCTCTGTGAGTGGCCTTGTGGCCCAACAGCAATGTGTCGGGCCCCTGCAAACTCCTCTGGCTGATGTGGCTGTTGTGGCGCTGAGCCACCAGGACCTCATAGGGGCCGCCACAGCCTTGGGAGAGCAGCCAGTCAAGAGCCTGCTGGATCCCAAGGTTGCTGCCAGGCTAGCTGTGTCTGAAGCCCTCACCAACCTGGTGTTTGCTCTGGTGACTGATCTCCGAGTAAGTCCTCCCTAGCTTCTGCCCTGCAGTTGTAGGCCTTTGTGTCTGTAAGTCACTCTCCCTCTTTCCCGGGCCCTCTGCATCTCTCTTTCTCTCCAATGCCATGTCCGTGTTCCTACCGTTCCCAGGATGTTAAGTGCAGTGGGAACTGGATGTGGGCAGCCAAGCTCCCGGGTGAGGGTGCAGCTCTGGCTGACGCCTGTGAGGCTATGGTGACAGTGATGGCAGCACTGGGCGTGGCAGTAGATGGTGGCAAGGATTCCCTCAGCATGGCTGCCCGGGTTGGCACTGAGACGGTGCGGGCTCCTGGTAAGGATGAGACCCTTGGGAGAGGGACGGAGGTTCTAGGGGCTGGGCCGGCACCTTACTTAGTTTTATTCCTCCTTGCCTGGTAGGGTCCCTGGTCATTTCAGCATATGCTGTCTGTCCAGACATCACAGCCACTGTGACCCCAGACCTCAAGCATCCTGGAGGGAAAGGTATGGCTTCATCTTCCTTAATCTCGGATATATTCTAGGCTTGGTCCTTAGTTTGGGGTCTACTTCATGAGTCCTGGCCCCCCTCATTTCAGCCTTGAGCTGTGTTGTCATTCTAGGACTGGCAGTTGGTGGTGTCTCTGTGTGCTGTGAATACTAAGGCAGGGGATTTACCCTTGTCTCCTTAGGTCATCTGCTCTATGTACCTCTGAGCCCTGGGCAGCACCGGCTGGGAGGCACAGCTCTGGCCCAGTGTTTCTCTCAGCTTGGGGAACACCCTCCTGACCTGGACCTTCCTGAGAACCTCGTGCGTGCCTTCTGTATCACCCAGGGGCTGCTGAAAGGTGAGTGGGTCTCGTATGTGGTAGCAGACCTGTGGCAGGTGCTCGCCTCTGAACAAGTGAACGTGGTGTGCCTAGGGTTCAGGCTCTTCACGCTTTTGAGTGCCTGCCTTCCTTTTCACACTCATTGGCTCTCCAGATGCTATGGAGCTATAAGGCTCGGCCTGAGATGGCTAACCTTTCCTTCTTCCTCCAGACCGCCATCTTTGCTCAGGCCATGATGTCAGCGATGGAGGACTTGTCACCTGCCTGCTAGAGATGGCCTTTGCTGGGAATTGTGGGATAGAGGTGGATGTGCCTGCCCCTGGGATTGATGGTGAGGAGCTTGGGGTCTAGCAGGAGGCCTGGGCTGCCTTCTTTACTTATAGACCTTCTGGTGTAAAGAATGTGGGTAGCCTTGTGGCCCAACAGCACTGACCCTTTCTCTGACCCTTGCTGTCTCCTCCATGCTTTCTTCATGTTCCGAACTGTGTCTTTCTAAGACTTCTCATAGTTCCACCCCCAGATCCTGTCCCATCTGAGTCCTGGCAGCATCCTAGTCATCCTGACTCTCCCCTATTTCCCTTCCAGCGCTGCCTGTGCTGTTTGCGGAGGAGCCAGGTCTGGTGTTGGAGGTACAGGAGGCAGATGTAGCCGGAGTATTGCTGCGGTACCAGGGTGCTGGCCTACAATGTCTGGAACTGGGCCACACAGGCGAGGCTGGACCCCAGGCCATGGTGAGGGGGCCAATGAAGAGTGTAGTGTTAATGTGAGCCTGTAAGAAAATAACCCTCTGAAACTACCATGAGGCCACACTCTCTCCAGGTCCGAGTGTCAGTGAATGGGGCTGTAGTTGTAGAGGAGCCTGTTGGGCAGTTGAGAGCCCTCTGGGAAGAAACAAGTTTCCAGCTGGACCTGCTGCAGGCGGAGCCACGCTGTGTGGCAGAAGAAAAGCAGGGCCTACAGGAGCGTACAGGACCCCGCTACCACCTACCACCTACCTTCCCCATTGCCTCTGTGCCCTGTAAACCAGGTAAGGGAATGTGCACAGGTTTGGCTGCTGGGAGCTGCTATGGGAAAGGTATCTGGGAGTTTGGATGGGTAAATAACCATCTACTCAGAAATACATCTTCCAGGTGGTCCCATCCCCCGAGTTGCCATCTTGCGAGAAGAGGGCAGTAATGGAGACCGAGAGATGGCTGATGCCTTTCACTTGGCTGGATTTGAGGTAAGCACAGTGGCTCGCAGAGTTGGAGCTCCTGATCTAGTCTTGGCTGTATGTATGTCCTCTGACAGTTTCCTCCCTGTCCTATTAGGTGTGGGATGTGACCATGCAGGATCTATGCTCTGGGGCCATCGGGCTGGACACATTCCGAGGTGTGGCCTTTGTGGGTGGCTTCAGCTACGCAGATGTTCTGGGCTCTGCCAAAGGTCAGTGTTGTAGTGAGATATCCACCCCGCCCGCACCTGCTGCACTGACCATGCCCATTGGGGCATGGGGACAGGTGCAGGTGTGACCAGGGGAGACTAGGTCTGGGGTCCTGGACCACAGTTCGCGTTCTTGCATCCTGGCTGGACAGAGAGCATCTGGAGGCATCCTTGGGATGGGAACCTGTGATGGTCATCTGTTTCTAGTGTAAGTGATTTCTCCCCGAATAAACATCCATCAGCTTATTGTTTCCCAGACTCTTCCACATTCCTTGAAAAGATGTCTTTGGCTCCATCTGTGTAGGCTGGAGCTAGCTTGTCAGGCCCTCAAAGCCAATCAGAGTGCTGTGGTTCAGGACAAGGGCCAGCAGAAGGACTAAGGATACTTGAAATGAGGCTGTACAAGCCTGGTGGGCATATGTCTCATCTGAAGGGTCAGCTTGCTGATCAGCTTTATCAGACTGTCCTGTCCTGTGGGACGGTAGTTCACCACAACCACAAGAGAGGCCAGAAGTTCAGCCTTTTTGTGTGTGGACTCTTTTTCTTTTCCAGTGAGATAGAGTTTCATGAAGCCTAAGCTACTCAAACTCACAGAGTAGTCCTAGAAGCTGTTTACCCACTTTAGCTTTCCAAGTATTGGGACTACAGGTGTAAATCCAACTGAAATCTCACTATTGAGTCTTAGACAACAACATAAAATAAAAAAAATAAAATAGAATAAAAATAAAATTGGCATAGCATAAAAAAGACCATGGATCCCTTGTCAGGCTATCTGATTGAAGCATTGAGGCTATTTCTTCCCTCAAGAATCAAGAAAGGACCTGATTGCTAGAAGTCTGTTGTTGCCCTTCGTTCCCTGCTTCTGCTTTTCTCAAGTTGTTTACATCTTGCTTTGATTTAACTGTTTTTTACTAGGTTGGGCAGCTGCAGTGACCTTTAATCCACGGGCCAGGGAAGAGCTGGGACGCTTCCGCAGGCGGCCAGACACCTTCAGCCTTGGAGTGTGTAATGGCTGTCAGCTGCTGGCTCTTCTGGGCTGGGTGGGAGGTAACCCCCGTGAAGAGGAAGAGGAGCCAAGCCAGGTCTCCCAACCAGCACGGCCTGGCCTCCTGCTCCGCCACAATCTATCTGGGCGGTATGAGTCCCGATGGGCCACTGTGCGTGTGGAGCCCGGGCCGGCCCTGATGCTTCGAGGGATGGAAGGCTCTGTGCTGCCTGTGTGGAGTGCTCATGGGGAAGGTCAGGCTGAGGAAAGCAGGGGTGGGCTGTGAGGGCTGGGCCCGAAGAAGCTTGGCTTTCATTTTCCTTTTTCCCTTACTTCCAGGTTACATGGCATTTTCTTCTCCTAAACTTCAAGCCGAGGTTGAGGCCAGGGGCTTGGTTCCTCTGCACTGGGCAGATGATGATGGGAACCCCACAGAGAAGTACCCCTTGAACCCCAATGGATCTCCAGGGGGCATAGCTGGCGTCTGCTCCCAAGATGGTCGTCATCTGGCACTCATGCCACACCCTGAGCGGGCTGTGAGACCTTGGCAGTGGGCTTGGCGGCCCTCTCCCTTTGATGCTCTTGCTACCTCCCCGTGGCTGCAGCTCTTCGTCAACGCTTGGAACTGGACCCAGGAAGACAAGTGCTGAGGAGGCTTCATGATCACCCCGTACACAGCTCATCCTTGGAGTCTGCTGCCCCTTTCCCCATTGCTTTCCGGAGTATCCCCACCTGACTTCCAGAAGTGTCTGGGACAGACAAGAACCAAATGCTGGAGACATCTCTTTGGCTGCATTGCCCGCTTTAGCTTTGCCCTTGCAGAAGCTGCTCTGAGTTCTTGAAATTCACACGAGTCTCTAGCAAGCAGCCTCTGGCTCCAGGGACAGCTGACAGTACAGGGGTGGGCAAACTTCTGACATTCCTTCCCAGTGAGCATCGCCATGCTGTCCCTCATTCTCTCATTCTGAGCTCTGAACAGGACTTTATATCCCCTTTTCCTTCATTCTTTGGCTTTGTGTGACAGGCTTTCATTCTATAGCACAGGCTGGCCCTGAACTCAAGATTCTCTAGCTTCAGCCTCCCAAATGAGTGCCACTGTGCTTGGCACCGGTTTGGGGGAATGATGTACCAGCCCCTCCCAAACTCGTTGCTCTTGCCTGAAAAGAGCAGATTTCTGGATTCCTTTTCGTACATGCTCTGCTAGCTGTGAGGAATTGTTGTTTCTGGCTATGCCTGCCTCAGATCACATTCCTGAACATTACCTCTAACTCAGCAGCCACCTTAGCGTGGTCGGCACATTCCATCCATTTGGAGTACTGCCAGTTGTCATTCATTCTATTCTTGTTACTTGATCAGCGATGGTACCAAGAACTGGTACTGCCCCAATGGAGTTTATAGTTGTGATAGCATTTAAATAATAGCCAAGTTAAGTAAACACTGGGTAATTTATGTATCTGAATCCTCATAAAAATTAAGAAAGATGCCTGAGAGGTGTTTTCCAGTTAACAAAGGAAAGTTTAGCGGTAAAGCATACCTGCTTCTGATCATGGTGTGCTCATGAGTCACATTTCCTGGAAGTAACTGTTCCTGCTGACAGCTATCTCCCATCATTCCTTGCTTCCTTCCCACAACAACTGTATTCATAAGTCACCTATGAAGTTCTACATAATGATTAAAGGACTTTTCCTATAAAAACAGACATCTTGAATTTTTTTTTTTTTTTTAAATGTGCATTGATGTTTTGCCTACATGTATGTCTGTGTGAGAATGTTAGGTCCCCTGAAATAGGAGTTGGAAACAGTCATGAGCTACCATGTGAATGCTGGGTCCTCTGGAAGAACAGGTGACACTCTTAACCTTGAACCATCTCTCCAGTCCTGTACTTGGGGTTTCTAAACACCCAGCCAGAGTAACTTTCAAATCCTGGTCTACCAAATGCTGGGATATGACCTTCTAAGTATCATTTTGGACATGTGAACATTTATGAGAATAAATGTTTTGTCAGCCATGGTGGAGCATTCCTTTAATCCCAGCACTCCGGAGACAGAGGCAGGCAGATCTCTGAGTTCAAGGCCAGCTTGGTCGACAGAGTGAGTTCCAGGACAGTTCCTGAGCTGGCAAGATGGCTTAATGCAGTGGTTTCTAACCTTAATAACACAGCCCTTTAATACAGTTCTTTGTATTGTAGCAATCCCCAACCATACAATTATTTTCACTGTTGCTTCATAACTAATTTTGCTACTGTTTCAAATCATGATATACATAACTTTTTTGATGATCTTAGGCAACCCCTATGAAAAAGTCATTTGACCCCCATTGGTTGAGAACCATTGTCTTAAAAGTATTTGTCATCTAGCCTAGTCGTTTGAATTTAATCCCTGAAACCCACATGATAGAAAGGAAGAACCAACTCTCCAAAGCTATCTGATGAGTTACATGTAAGTGCCATTGCACATGTGTAGCTGGGCATGGTGGTACATGCCTTTAATCCAACAATTGGCCAATGGTGCTTTCAGGAACTTTGTTAATGGAAATTTTCAAATAGACAAAAGTGGAGACATGCATTCTAGAACACCCATCACCTGTCTCTAAAGATGAGAGTTCAAAACAAAAACAAAACCTATTTAAAAGCCAGGGGCATTAAGTGTGGGGCATTCCTTGAACCCTAGCACTCAAGAGGTACAGGCAGGCAGTTCTCTGAGTTCGAGGCCATCTTAGTCTACAGAGTGAGTTCCAGGTCAGCTGTACTAAATGCTTGATGGCTCAGTGAGTAGTCAGCTTGGCTTTATGTCAACGTGCACTTTGAGATGTGGCTTTGTTACAGGTTTGCATCATCATTCCTAAACTTCCCCACATTGTTTCCACCTAAGCATTTTCCATAATCCTGGACTGTGTCAATGACCTTCTTTCCACCTCATCTTGGGTTTTTTCATCACCAAAATCTGTTGAACCTCCATACATTCAAGAGCCTGCACCCGACCATATCCTTCCCTCGCATCTTGCTATTGGCTGGCAGACATCAGGATCAATAAGTACTTTCCCCAACCATCTCATTTTCTCTTGTCCAACTTTCTCACCCAATACCCTTAACTTGACCCAATATCTTTTTATCATACCCGTCTCAAAACTGAACCTATCAGTTGTCTGAAGCCAGAAAAACAGGTTCTCACAAACTCATTACTTAGCCAGCCATAGTGAGCCACACTTTCAATCCCAGCATTCGGGATGTAGAAACAGGCAGGCTAGGCTCTCTTGAGTTCAAGGGCAGCCTGGTTTACACAGTGAGCTCCAGACCAGCCAAGGCTACATAGTGAGACACTCTCAAAAAAAATGAAACTAAAATAAAACAAAATGGATGTGGAATGTCCTGTATGCTGCAAATATGTGTTGTTTTTTATTGGTTGATGAATAAATCTGCTTTGGCCAATGGTAGGGCAGAATATAGCTAAGCAGGAAATCCAAGCAAAGATACAGATGAAAGGTAGGGAGAAAAGCCAGCAAGCCACTAGCGCAGTAAGATGTACTAGAGAACATACTACAAAGCCACTTGTCGATACACAAATTATTAGAAATTGGTTGATTTATATTTTAGAGCTAGCCAGTAATAAGCCTGAGTCATTGGCCAAGCAATTATAATTAATGTCAAGCCTCTGAATGATTGTTTTATCATCATTTATGGTACAAAGTAAAATTAATTGCCCACCTGTAAAGAAAATGGGATAAGAGTAAGAAAAGAAATGCTGAGCGTTGGTGGAAGCAGGCCTTCAACTCCGCACTCGGGAGGCAGAGGCAGGGGGATCACTGTGAGTTTGAGGCCAGCATGGTCTACAGAGCAAGTTCCAGGACAGAAACCCTGTCTCAAAAAAACCAGGTTTCATCTTGTTAACAGATTTCTAATCAAATCCTTGGTTATACCCAAGCCTGTCACAGCAGCATAGACACCCATCACCATTGCAATCTTACCTTAAACAATGATTCTTTAATCAGAGAGAGATCTGTCTCCCTAGCACAATGTAGATCTCCCATGATCCCAAGAAATCTGATTTTGCTCTCTATTTATTCTAATAGGACCTGGCACCTACTATGGGGCCAGTAAGTCTATCTTGAACAAATGAGTGAATATGAAAACTGAAAACAGGCATCAATTTAAAAATGTTTTAAGTTACATTTATTTATGGCAGGAGGGGGGGCACAAATGCCACAGCACGTGAGGGAACGTCAGGAGACAAATTGCAGGAGTTGGCTTAAAGGAAATGCAGATTTATTTTTAAAGATGCACGTGTGTGGATGTTTTGCCCCCATGAATGCATGTGTGCCACATGTGAGAAGTGACCTTGGAGGCCAGAAGGGGGCGTTGGGTTCCCTGGAATGGAAGTTGCCAGTTAGTTGTGAGGCGCCATGTGTCCCGGGAGCTGAACACACACACACACACACACACACACACACACACACACACACACACACACACGTCCTTTGCAGCCCAGTGAGTGATCTTAACCACTGAGCTATCTTCCCAGCCCCCAGCTGGAAATAGAAAGTGGTTTCAGGGACTAAGTTTGTAGGTGGACTGGCTCTGCTGCTCCCTGAGTGCAATTCTCCCTTTTATCTCCTCGGTTCATTTGTTCAGTCATCCAGAGTTACAAAGTTCTTGTCATCAGGCCAATGAAGGATGCTAATGGCATCATTGGTTTCTTCTTCTCGCCCCTCTGTACCTCCCCTTTCATCTTTCCCGCTTACCTCTCTCTCTCCAGTCTTGCAGGAGAGTATATTCCAGAGCTAGGCACACTACTGTCACTTTCAGTCTGTGCCCAGGTTCTGGAAGGGGGAACCCTTGCAGGGATGGCAGGCAGGCAGCAGGGGGTTTGTGGGCAAGAGGGCAGTGGGGACCACCAGACAAGGGCTGCCTTCTCTAGAAAGGCATCGAATCAGGGCACTCTGCTCTCTCCTGTACTAGCCCCACTCTATGCTTCCCTACAAATTGCTACTGTGATCTCACACATACACTACAGCACAGACAAGGGACTGAGACAGAAAAAAAAAGCGGTGGGTACCTGGCATCAGTGAGCCTGTGGACAGAATAAGATGTTGCCTCTGGGGACTGTACTACCAGACTCCCCTGGGGTCTGTCTAACTTGTCTCAATGCCAAGGGGCTAAACAACAAAGAACTCTCTGGTCTGCTGTTGGACACTTGGGGGCAGCAAACAGACAGAGGTGGAGATCTAGGGGACTGCTGGCATCTCTGGGGCTTCAAGAAATTAGTGCAAGTAAACTGACCATTAGGATCGCCTTTGGCACAAAGTCATCCAGCACAAAAGAACACAGGCAACATCATCTGTCTGGTCTGGGTTAGGAGTACAAAGGGTGGGGCAGAGAGCTGAGAAACTGGAGCCTGTCCGCCAGGTAAATTGTGAAGAACCTTGGCATTGTGATACATTGGAGGGAAGCTGACTTGAAATAAGCGATTTCTTTCTTTTACCTTGAGAGTTCTCAACAGCTCAGGTTTCTGGAGGCATGCACAGCACACACAGTTGTTGTTTACTTGCAGTAACACTCTAGGAAAACAATGTTTGCAGAGCCTCAGAGGCTAGATGGGTATGCACACTAAGGAACTGAATAAATAAAATGGGCCTGCCTGGAACGTGAAGAGCAAACTAGAAACACACCAGGAAAAGACCTGGCAGAACATGTTAAGCATCCAGGACACTTGAAGCTGGGAAGTGGTGGTGTACACCTTTAATCCCAGCACTGGGGAGGCAGAGGCAGGCAGATCTCTGTGAGTTCAAGGCCAGCCTGGTCTACAGAGTAAATTCAAGGACAACCAGGGATGTTACATAGAGAAACCTTGTCTCTGGAAAACAAAAAAAGTCATCAAACAAACAAACAAACAAAAGCACTTGAAGAGGTGGATGCAGGGAGGGAGGAGTCAGGTATGAACAGCCTGGTGACCTGGCTGTTTTGAGGCAGGAGCTTATGGAATCTACACTGGCCTCAAAGTCACTGGTGCTGAGAATGGCCTTGAAATGGGAGTACACTACTACGGCTGGGTTTATGTGGTGTTCAGAATCGCATGCAGGACTTCACGTGTGCTAGACAAGCTACTGAATTGAGTTGGACCCTCAGCCCCAGACTTGGGACCTAGAGATTGTGGTGGCTGCAGAGAGGGAAAGAGAATGGGAGGCGGGGAGAGTCCAGTGTGGAAACTGTAAGTGACCACGTGACAATAGTGTTGACTGGAACAGTAGCTGGTGGTATCAGAGATGGAGAGAAATGGGAGGATTTGAGAACCAGTGGAAAGTTAAACAACTAGAAAGTGGATGTGTGTGGGGGATAAGTGTGAAGAGGAGACAAGCTAGGAGATGGTGGGAAAGAAGAGAGCAAGCCAATGATGAAGGGCAAAGCCCTGGCCTGCCCTCTGGACCACTGGGTATACAAACATTTCGCTAATGGCAAGAGGAACACACTTGGGAGGCAATCATATGCTTTGCTTTGGAATTACTGAGTTTGAGGTATCATTGGGACATGCTGAAGGAGTGACGTTAGAGGGGCTATCCAGGAGGCAGTTAGAAGGGATTCAGGCACTGGGGTGTGCTGTGGATGGGTGAGGAAGTTTATCTTGGAGTGGGCAGGTCTGAGAAATGAATGACTACAATGGTCAGGTCTAACCGGTACAGTGACTTTCCACTGCAGAGTGCTGGGATGCCCTGGAACACGTCCAGGGCAATAGAAGAAAGTTCTCTTCTGTTTCCTATCCCCCACTGAGTCCTAGCTCAGCTGGCCCAATCTTTGCCTAGAGGCAAATCCTCTCTTTGCCACTACAGTGTGTTAGGCCCTCCCCACTCTCCCAGCACCTCACCTGTAGGGACCTGGAAGGAATTGACCTTGGCCAAATAAAACAGATGAGAAGGTTCAGCTATGTGGTGCTTCATAGACTGGATCCTGTGGGTCTCCCAAATGGATGGCCTCTCAGGAGTTCTCAGGAAAGGGATAGGCGAAGTGGTCCTGGGCTGTAGGCCAAGGAGCCCCTGCTCACCCTGTCACATGGTTGGTCTCTTCCCCAGTGAGGTCCATGGGACTCTGAAGAGTTGTGGAGGGAACCACCTCCAAACCCTTCCTCAGACTCCGGCAGGCCACCAGGTTGGTACCTGATACCATACACCCTGTCTGTCATTCATTAACTTGTCCAGCTCTTGTCCTCTCTCCACCTCTGGAATATGTGTGCAGACTGGTTAGAGATGTAGGCGACTGGCCATGGGCCTAATGAGTCTCAGAAGGATTTCCAGAACTGAGTTGTGGGGATATGTAACTTGCTTGGGTGGCTGGGATATGAGCTGTTAGCTGGCTCCAGGGCCCGGCTCCTCATGACAGAAGTTACAGGGCCCTGGCGAGGGAACAGTTAGCTGTCCCTGTCTCAGCGCTACTCAATGAAGCTTGGGCTCCAATGCAGCAACATTAGGGGGTGGGGCTAGAAGCAGGCATTTGGGTTATGGAAACAAAGCCCCCAAGAATAAGTGAAATGTTTTCATCAGTTCTCCCCGGTAGTGTGACAGAACAGATGAAAATAAGAACTTTTGGAGGGAGGGGTTCACAATGTAATCCCAGCCAGCTTGAAACTTACTGTGTAGCCCAGGATGGCCTCAAACTTGAGATCCTACTTCTGCCTCCAGAGTACTGCAAACATGGGCCTAAAGTAACCACACCTGCATGAAAAATATGAACTATGCTGTTTACCTAGTGCTTAGAGGAAATGAAAATAAAATTATCTGAATAAGAGTCCGCCAGGAAAAATGGCCTTGCTTCCTTTCTGACTGGCTTTGAAGGCAAAGTAAACAGAATGGGAAAGGGTCTGTTCCATCTGCCTTCCTTCTTTCTCCTAATCTTTTTCCCCAGTAGAAAGGACTCAACATAAAGCACTCAAATGAAAAGAAGAAACAAGAGGAAGGACGAAGGATGCAAGTGCTCCTAGCTAAGGTGGAGGAGAAGGTTTATTGTAGATCATAGCACAGCCAGAAGCAGGGGCATCTGGGAAAGTTCATAGTAGGCAGCCACCAAAGCCATGTGGTGGAGGAGGGGACAGCATCTGCAGACCAAGAGAAGCAGCCTGAGCCCCAAGAGACTGGCTAAAAGAGTAGAGGGGGGAGGGGGAGGGCAATGGATGGGGACATGAACACACCAGGTCCCCAAGTGGCTGGATTATATACGGAAGGGCACCTGGGGGAAGGGCAGCCCAGCAGAAGTTTAGGACAGAGGGCAGGGTATGCCAGCCATACCCAGGGGCAGGTAGGGACTGATACAGGGAGGACCCGGAGGCCATGTACACTTTGATACGGTGAATAGGCCCCTCAGATAGCCTTTGGCCCAGGTTGGAGACCTAACAGCCTCTTCCTCATCCCTGCCAGAGTTCCATGGCTTTGCCCTTACTATGCAGCCAAAGAGGAACTTTAAGGTTTTTATTTTCTTGGGGCTTGAGAGATGGCTTGGACATTAAGAGCTCTTATAGAGGGACCATGATCTGGTTCCCAGCTCCCAAGCCTGGATAAGCTCTGGATCTTGATAAATGTATTTAAGTACTTTATTCTACTTCAGCCTAGCAGAGTTGCTTACACTTGGTTTGTAATTCCTGCACTCTCAGGAGCCCCAGGGAAGGCCATTCTGGGCTAGCCTGAGTAAGACCTTGTCTCAGAAAACTAAATGAGCTGGAGGGATGGCTCAGTGGTTAAAGAGCACTGGCTAATCTTCCAGAGGACCTGGGTTCAAATCCCAGTGGCTCACAACTGTTTGCACTTTATATATATATATATATATACACACACACACACAAAGGCTGGGAGTAGGAGGGCTCACTTAAAAAAAAAAGAAAGGCAGGGTGTTGGTGGCACACGCCTTTAATCCCAGCACTCAAGAGGCAGAGGCAGGTGGATCTCTGTGAGTTCAAGACCAGCTCTAGTCTACAAAGCTCCAAAACTAACAGAGAAACCCTGTCTTGAAAAACAAAAACAAACAGGAAGGAAGAAAGAATGAGCCAGGCATGGGGGCAGATCTCTGTGAGTTTGAGCTCAGCCTGGTCTACATACTGAGTTCCAGGACAGCTAGGACTGTTATACAGAGAAACCCTGCCTCAAAACAAAACAAAAACAAACAACACCTAATTAGTAAATGAATAACGCATAATCTATAATCTACTTTGGTGGAGGGGAGAATGGCTTAGCACTTACCAGCACTGATGGTGCACACATACATGTATATGGGCAACATACTCATGCACATAAATTAAATAGTTCTCTTTTTTTTTTTTCTTTTTGAGACAGATATTCTCTGTATACTCCTGGCTGTCCTGAAACTTGTAGACCAAACTGGTCTTGACCTCACAGAGATCCACCTGCCTCTGCCTCCGGGGTGCTGGGATTAAAGATGTGCTCTACCACCACCTGGTAGTTTTTAGTGAGTCATGGTGGCACACCTGACATTCTGGCACTTAGGAGGCTGAGGCAGGAGGACTACCTCAAATTCAAGGCCATATTGGATTACATAGTAAAACCCTGTCTCACACGCCTTTAGTCCCAGCACTTGGGAGGCAAAGGCAGGTGGATCTCTGTGAGTTTAAAACCATCCTGGTCTACAATAGTTAGTTCCAGGACAGCCTCCAAAGCCACAGAGAAACCCTGTCTCAAAAAAACAAAAAAAAAAAAAAAAAAAAAAAAAAAAAAGATGTGAATGGTTTTGTTTACTTTTTAAAGCAAATAGACATCTGGATATGTCTACATATACAGGAAACACCACAGGTAGGACCCAAAGTAACTGAGTAACGGTGTATGGGGGGGGGGGCATGGGATCTGGAGCCAGAGGAAGTAGCCCAGCCTGGTCTACAAGAGCTAGTTTCAGGACAGGCTCCAAAGCCAAAGAGAAACCCTGTCTCAAAACACCAAAACCAAGACCAAACCAAACAAAACAACCCTGTTTCAAACAAAACTCGGGTAGGGGCTGGAGAGATGCTTAGAGATCTCAAAGACAGCTGATCTTAGGACCCAGCTGAGCAGCATCCACATGGTAACTCCCATTTCAGGGACTCTGACACCCTCTGAGGGTGGCAGGCACACAGGTGGTGCACAAACATACATACATGCAAATAAAAGACTCATATTAAGGAAAATCTAGAATAATAAAAACTCCACCACTGTAATGAGGCTGGAGAAATGACTCACTGATTATGTATCCTAGCACCCATCTCGGGTAGCTAACAAAACTCCAGGTCCTGGGGGAATCTGACACCTTTTTCCAGCCTCCAAGGACAACAAACTAGTTTCTCTTGTTTTTATACATTTTATTTTATAATTTACAAACATTTTTCTGAGTAAGTATTCATGAGTTTCACCAAAAATTTGAAAGGGACCCATGGTAGGACTGAAGGCTTAAAATTGCTGCATACAAATGTGTAGCCTTAACTCTTCTAAAAAAGGGATGCTTGTCACCAGGTGCTGTATCTCTAGGGGGTCAAAGTCTTTTTTCTCTTTTTCCTTTGGATTTATTTTATTCTATGAATCTGCAACTGTGGGCATCCGAATGTGTATCTGATGCCCGTGGAGGTCAGAAGAGGGCAGAGGTCCCCCTGGAAATGGGGTTGCAGATGGTTGTGCGCCACCATTTGGGCACTGGGAACCAATCCCAGGGCCTCTCTCTAAGGGCAACAAGTGCTCTTAACTGCTGACCCATCTCTCTAATCCTTCAAAGTCTGCCTTTTGGTTCCTTCAAAGGAAAGGGACCATCCCAGAGCACAGAATCACCTGTCCCAGTTGTAGGTTCGCTGTCATCAGCAGGCTGCCTGCTGGAGACACAGGCTGTGTGCCATCTCAGAGATTTGTCCCAGGACTCCTCCTCCCAGCTGCAGCTGGGCCAAGGGTCCTATTGCACTCAGATGCTTTCCAGACCCAACGGCAACAAACCAACCTGTTTCTTAGAGAGTTTGAACACACCTGGGATGTCAGCCTTGAGAAGACTGGAAGAGATGGCAGATACCGAGGGATGGCAAGCCAACAGCAGAGACCCAGAGTCCTTCCAAGACAAGGGGCCTTCCACCACAGAAGAGATCTGACCTTGAGCCTCGGTACAGCTCTGCTCCCTACTGGGAATGGCAGGGATCTCCAGCTACCTGTAGCCCACAGATGAACACGAGGAGTGCCAGGAACTCCAATTCTCTGTGTGTGTGTGGGGGATGGGGGGGCTGAAGTAGCTTTCTCTTCCTTCTTCTGCCCGGGACGAGCAGCATCTATGTCGCTGGAGGTCTCTAGCCATGGATTTTTGATCTGCTTGATTGTGTACAAAGCAATTAGAGCTTTTGTTGCTCTGGCGGGGAAGAGGAACAGAAAGGTCTACACAGAGAGACCTCTATGACCAGGTTCCTTTTATCCCACGGGGGCGTGCAGTACCCTGTCTCTTATGGAGCAAACCTAGTCACAGACCCACCCAAAAATAGATTGGCCAGCTACATCCACATCTCAATTCTATTTATGTATTTGTTTATTTACTGGGGAAGAGTCTCACATTATAATGCTGGCTGGCCTGGAACTCACTAAGGAGAACAGGCTGGTCCTGAACTACAGAGATCTGATTGTTTTTGCCTCCCCAGTGCTGAGAGTAAAGGCATGTGCCACCATACCTGAACACATTTCAGTCCTAACAGTGCTTTAGAGATGAGGAAAAGCCTACAGTAAGAAATAAGGAATCCAAATGTAAGTGTGGTAGCACATACATATCTATGGTAGCAAGCATATACTCAGTGGACTTAGGAAGTTAAGATGGGACAACCATAGTTACAGGGAGGAGCAGGGAGCCAGGGAAGGAAGGAGAGGGCATTCAATGGTAATGGACCGCCATCTACTTGTGCCCACCACCCTCCCCTTCCCATATATTTGTATTTCCTAGAGTATACACTCTCACCTCTAAGTTTGTACACCTATGTCCCGGCTGGATACCTCTAGGATGCCCTCAGGAGCTCTGTAAAACCAACTTTAATACTCAAAGCAAGCAGAACACTGGAGAGACAGCTCAGTGGTTAGGAACACTTGACTGCTCTTTCAGAGGTCCTGAGTTTAATTCCCAGCAACCATATGGTGGCTCACAACCATCTGTAGTGGGATCAGATTCCTTCTTCTGGTGTGCATGAAGACAGAGGGCTCATATACATAAAATACACGAATAAATAAGGCTTTAAAAAAAAAAGACTCAAAGCAAGCTCCACTGATACTTTTACACCTTAGTAAGGTATGCTTTTATATTGCCAAGCCCAAGAAGGAAATTACTACAATGTAAGACATCAACAAACTTGTAAACCTCAGATCCATTTCAGTACATTAGCAGGGTTCATGTGGCCAGGATGAGACTCCCTTTACTCAGTTCTCAGCTGGGAAGTAGATGTTACATAGAACCCATGAGGGGCATTGGTAGCTTCCTGGCTCCCAAGTGTTGGCACTAGTAGATTTATTCAGCGGTGCAACAATATACCTCTAGGCCTATAATGTTCTAAACAGGTGCTGGAGATTAAGGATGAATGGAGAAATTAACTGGAAGGATAAAGTTGAACAAATACTTAAAAGAACACTCTAAAAATCTGTAAAGGAAAAACAACAGTTTAATCTGTGCTTTGGTCCAGGTGTTCTGGGGGGAGAGTTTCCCCTCGCCCTCCCAAGGGGAAGATTTAAGGGTATTATACCAGTAATCCTCAGGTTAGGTGTCAAGGCTTGAGGTCCGAATCCTAACCTAGAGCCACATCTGAACCTATTGTTTCCCTTAATTCTCAGCACGAGATCCGGGAATTAATGGTCTGGTTGCCAGCCCATTCGGGGTCAAGTTCCCCAAGAACGCCCTCTAATGATTCTCCCCTTACTCAGGGACCTCACCTAGATAGGTACTTTAATTGGACAATTTTTCTTAGCTTTTTTTTTTTTTTTTTTTTTTTTTTTTTTAAGATAGGGTTTTTCTGTGTAGCCCTGGCTGTCCTGGAACTCACTCTGCAGACCAGGCTGGCCTCGAACTCATAGAGATTCGCCTGCTTCTACCTCCCAAGTACTGGAATTAAAGGCGTGCGCGCTAACATCACCCGGCGAAAACTGTTAAAGGACGGTCTCAAGTGACCTTTTTAGAAGGCACGACTCTTTTTAAATGAAGGAGCAAGCGGGTACGGGTATCACAAATCCTAAACCCAAACAGGACAGCAAAACAGACCCACTCTTCCTAAGAGCAGGGCTTTAGAGAACAGCCCCAAGAAAGCCCCGCCCCCAAAGCGCGAGCGCCAATTGGTCAGCGTGACCGCAGGGCGTGGCCAGATCTTAAAGGTCCAAGAGCTTAGTAGGCCGGGAGGAGGTTGTACGCGCTCCGGGGACCCCAGAGGAAGTGATGCCTCAAAGGCACATGTAAGTTTCTTTACAAACTTGCTAATGTCCAGGCTCAAGTCTTAGATCTATGGAGCCCACCAGAAACTTTCCACTATTCGGAGGCGCCTTCTCCGCCATCCTCCCCCCTGGGGCCATTGATGTGAGGTGAGAAAGCCCAGATGCCCCGAGCCCGGTCGGGTGGGTTGCGGGAAGATACCAGAGACTAGATTGCCCCTGCCCCTCTTCCAGCGACCTCCGACCGGTCCCGGACAACCAAGAAGTTTTCTGCCATCCCGTGACCGACCAGAGTCTGATCGTGGAACTTCTGGAGCTGCAGGCCCACGTGCGGGGCGAGGCGGCTGCGCGGTGAGAAAGCTAGCCAATGGGAGACCAGGAGCTGAGGGAGTGGGCGGGGCCTGTGGCTGGACGGTTATTCAGGACGAAAACTCCAAGGGCGATATAGCAGATTGGCCAGAAGAGAGTGAGGCTCGAGGGTGGGGATGAGTTATTCAGAGATGCCTCTCGGTACCCCTGCCCTCCCATTCCAGGTACCATTTTGAGGACGTTGGCGGAGTGCAGGGGGCTAGGTCCGTGCACGTGTTAACTGTGCAACCTCTCTGTTTGGAGAACATATCCCTCAGGGGCTGCTGTCAAGAAGCCTGGTTCCTTTCTGGCAAGCAGCAGGTAGCTAAAGAAAACCAGCAGGTGAGAGCCATGGCGAATGGGATGTCATGAACTGGGGGAGGGGTAATTCCAGTTACCATCCTGATAAGCATCCTGCTTCTGATCCCTTTAGGTAGCAAAGGATGTCACACTACATCAGGCTTTGCTCCGGCTGCCCCAGTATCAGACTGATCTCTTGCTCACCTTCAATCAGCCCCCGTAAGGACGAAGTAAAGGGTGGGAAGCTCGCTATTGTGTCCCCCCCATTAGGCTGGGTGGGTCAAACAGGAAGATTGGCTGCTGGACTCCTTCGAGGAAGAAGAAATGGGCCAGGGGCTTGTGGGATCAGGGATTCCTGGACTTCTGGGGAATAGGAAATGTAATCATTTTCTTTCTGTCTCTGTTCCCTCACCCAAGCTCTACCAGCAGGTCTTTTGGCCCTGAAAATCTATCATGCCCACCTTGGAGCCTGGATAACTTTGAACAACTGGTGACTAGTTTGACTCTTCATGACCCCAACATCTTTGGTCCCCAGTAAAGATGGTGGGACACAACATACTGCTGCTGGGGACTCAGGGACCCAGTTTTGAGAGGGGGAGTGTCTACCTCTTCCCTGGACATAAACGTAACACACCTCCTCTGCAGAAATAAACTTGCTTTATAAACATCATAGTTTCCGTGGCCTGGGTCTCCCAATTCCCTTTGGTCTTGGAAGGGGGACTTTAAAGCTGTGCACAGGAACAGGAAAAAACCCAAGCATGGCAGAAGAAATATACTTTGGGGTATCTGATTCAACCCTGAGATGGGTGTGAAGTATACAGGGGAACTTATGGGGAATTTTAAAGCAATATTCAAGGGAAGGACATAAATTACTGTTCAGAGTGATTCAACCCTAAGAGGACAGAGAGGAATTGGGAGTGTTTGTCCTCCTAGGGGAATGAGAGTCCATCAGTCAGTAAATAGTTACTGAGATAGTAAGTAAGTAGAGGCAGAGGTGCCCAAAGAGTGTTGATTTGGGTACAGTAGAGAGACTCATTTAGTGTATGTGTTGTAGAAGAAACGAAGCTGATCCCAGAAGAAGAGGGAGAGGACAGTGTGGGGGCCAAGGCGAAAATAGGAGGCACCTATACCCTTGTACATGCCAAAGAAGCCCTCTGTCCGAGCTGTCTGCAGCAGAGCGTCCAAGATCCCCCGGTACATGAGGCCCTGGAGTATGTCAGAGAGGGGAGGGAGAGCACAGGAGGAGCATGTCAGAGCCCGCCAGGGTCAGACACCTTTGCAGGTAGCATTAGAGGGTCCACTTCTCCACCCCCCCCCTTTTTCCAGTCAGCTGAACCCTACAGCTCTCCCCTACCTTGCCATGAGAGTCAGTGGGCTGGTTATAGAGCCTTGTGCTGGCCACATCAAAGGGTGTCATGGCTATGACTACTGCGATGCCGCTCACCATGGCAGCTGCCAGAGCCACCTTCCAGCTCTGTGGAGGAAAGATCTATAAGAAAGAGAAAGAATTTTATCAGCCTTAAGGTGGGACAGGCCCTCCCCTGGGAACATAATTTCTGGAAACTTCCATACCACCAGAGATAACTGTGAAAAGTGAAGGAGGACTGTGCAGAGGGCTTAAGTTACCCCCTTCCGGTAGGAAATGATGACAGGAGTCAATGGCCCCAAGCCTTCCTGCTGCTCCCTCACTTTTGAACCTTGTCATCATCCCATCCAGGGCCCACCTCCCTTCTCCCACCCTTGTTTCCCATTCCAGGGATGGCCCCACCCCTGCCCTGGCAGTACCTCCCACTGGCTCAAGAAGTCCTTGGTGGATGAGAAGGTGCACAGCTGGGTAGAGGAACCGACGACAACTCTGGGCAGGCCGCCCACGGCCCCACGCCACAACCCCACTAGACCATGTTTCTGGCCAATCTCGGTTAGTGCCTGAAACATGCCCTGGTGGGGGGAAGACCATGGGGTTGGGGCTCAGTCACCCCACCATCAGGGACTGCCTCCTGATGACACTTTGAAGGATCATGCACCTATTGCCCAGACATCCAGTTCACTGTAAGCTTAGAGCCAGATTACGGGCCCTCAAGTGTCTACTAACACTTGCCAATCCAGGCCAGAGGTATGGGATTGACACTAGCAGGTCAAGAGAATGGGGCAGGAGAAACAGGTGTGGGAGTCGGGAGGAACAAAGGCACATGAGGGTCAGAATGGGCTCCAGGGCAGGATGAGTGGGACTCGATGGGGTTGGGCAGAGCTGTGGCTGGAGTTGAGCTAATGGCAGGAAGCTGGGAGATGGTTGGGTACTCCAGTGGTTTGGGGAACTCTCACCTGATGCTTATACTGGTGCCCTACAGCGATTTCAGAGGTTGCCTGTGCCTGGAGGTGTGTCTTCACCTGGGGACAAGAAAGTATCTCAGCCTGTGCCCAAGTGGTCATCTTCCCACCATAAAGATCAATACACCCAATCCCTTCACACTTCCTCCAGGATATTGAGTGTTGACAATATCCTTTTAATCTGATAATTACTGTTGTTCCCCCTTAACAAATTGGTCATGAGACTCTGTCCCTTGGCTACAGTCCCAGGGGACAGACCTCCTAGCACTGCATGATACCCTGCCCCCTCCACATTCTACTTCCCTTGGGGCTGGGGGTGGGGAGTGCAGGTTGGAGAATGGCAATATTTCCTAAGACTTCATATTAGGCAAGATCTGGGTGTCTAGCCTCTTATGCCAGCACCCATTCCAGATCAGATTTCCACTAGCCTCCCAAATGGGTTCTTTGGTTCCCAGGACCCAAAGAGGTGTGAATCTAGCTGACTTTGAGGATGCCTTTGTACTCAAATCTCATACACTAGGGGAGAGACCAAGTTGGCTCTCCTATAGATCATTTCAATATCTTAGCTGCACTAAGCCTGGCCTAGTCCCAACAATAAACAGCTGTGTAACCTTGAGCAGGGCACCTACCATCTCTGGGTCTCAGGCTCCCAACCCTTCACCTATATTTGATAACTCAAAGGAGAAAACGGAGACTGCGATTCTGTGATACCCAGGACCCTCCTGATCCTACACTCACTGATGCATGTTACTCAGATTCTCATCCTGCCTACACACAAAGTCAGCCTCAGTGTTGGGCAATAATAAGACAATAAAAGCTATATGGGATCACCGGGCAGGGTGGCACATGTTTGTATTCAAAGCCCTCTGGTGGCAAAGGCAAGGAGGATCAAGATGCCAGCTTGGGTCCATAGCCACTTTCAGACCAGCCTAGGCCATGTAGCCAGACCCTGTATCCAAAAATAGACAAATAAGGAATATTGTCAGGACCTATACTGTGCTTCACATGTTCATCTCATTTGTCTACTTTAATCCTCCCAAACAACCACACAAAAGTCTATAATTATTCCTGTTTTATAGATGTGGCACCAACAAATAGTTTTCAAAGCCAGGACCTGAGTTTCAGAAGGTCTGATTCCAAAGCTCAGCTGCAGACAGATATGATGCACATCTGTTAACTGAAGCACTGAGAAGCTAGGCTGGACAGTGGGTTTGAAGCCTGGCTGTGCTACAGAAGTTTTGACACTACTGTAGAGGGAGGCCCTGCCTCAACAAACAAACAAACAAACAAACACGCCTGCTCAAAGAAGTATCCAGAAGCAAAATCTGTAATCTTCATGAACACATTGCAGTCTGTTGGGTGGGTGTGTATAAGGCAGATGGAAGGCCTTGAAGCTTTCCAGCACTTTCCTATGATTTCTCAGGGAGGCAGCGCCCTGTCACCAATGCCCTTGTGAAGGGTAGGCTCCCACCTAACACCAAGGGTCTTTTTTGAAGGTCCCAGACAAGACTCCCTTCTTACCATGTAGATTGGGCTTCCCAGATAGGCTCCCATGACCCCAGCTAGGGCCCCAGCTGCAGCACTTCGGACAGGACTGTGGGCACCTTCATCAGTGCGCAGGTATCCCCTAGACTCTGCCAGCCCGTAGGTGCCCAGTCGGATGCCATTCATTAGGAACTGGTACAAGAGCGCAGGGCCCAGGCCCTTCTGCAAGGCGGCCAGGCCATCCACCTTGCCAATGGTGAAGAAGGCATGGAAGACGTTTCGGTAGTGGCGCTGGTAGGTTCCAGGGGCCTTCAGTTCTCCCTGCAATTGCATTCTGGTCTTCACAACCTCCAGGGGATTGGTGAACACACAGGCCCCGCAGGCTGCTATACCACTCATCAAGAAGTCCATGGTTGGGGTAGCAAAGGCCTCCAAAAGCAGGGATGAATATCAGGGCAACACCTGGCTTTTTGCAGTCCAGGCTACAACAGGTAGAAATTTAGAGAGCTAAAATGTCAGGGTCAAATGTCAAGAAGTGAAATAAGGTTAGAAGGAACTTGGGAGTCAAAGGGTGGGAAAAGAGGGGGAGAAAGAGTGTAGAAGAGTCTGGCGAGAAGGCCAGACCAAGGGATCTGAGGTCAAGGAGGAGCAGAAGTTAGAAGGTGGCAAGTGGGGGAATGCCTGGGATTACAGGCTAGGGAGACCAGGGAATGTTTTGGGGAAACGCGGAGTTGAGGAATGGTAGCTGGAGAGAAGGAAAAAGAAAAGCAACAAGAAGAAAAGAATCAGAGAGAAGACCCGGAGGTGGTTTGGCGACAAGCAAGAGGAGGGTCACGAAGGAAGTTAAAATTGCGGCTAAGGATGAGCTTGGCAAGGTAGCTACGGAGCTGGAGCACCTTTACCCGGGGTAGCTTGTAGAGGCCGGGCCGCCACTCTCCAGACGGTGGAACGCAGCGCCAATGGGGACTCTCTTCAAGAGCCGCAGCCGAGCGCCTCCGCCAATGAGCGCAGAGCCGGCTCAGCGACCAATGGGAGGCGCTCGCAGCGGCCCGGCCCTCGGCCTCGGCCGGAGCAGGTTGGGTTAACTCTCCTAGCTCCGGCTCCAAGGCCCGCGGCGGCTCTCGGCCGGGTGTGTGACCCGGCGCGGAGGTTTTATCTCTGTCCCGGAGTTGGGACGGGCCGTGGATTCCTGAGTGGATGGAGAGGCCGAGAGCAGAGCGTTGGGCAGCTCCTGCGGATGGCGGGCTCCCTGCGGTCGTCCTTTAACACGGGTCATCTCGGTTTGGGGTTGCCGGACCGCAGCCACGCCCAGCTCTGTTCGGTTGCCAGAACAGCCCGGAAACAGCGGTCCCGCCCGCCGGGGTGACGGGACACCTGCTGGACAGCACCCATCCCCTCAGGCCAAATAAAATGTTTGTAGAATCTACCAATAGGGTGTGGCCAGCTGCGGGGAGCCGAGGGAGACCGACTTGAAGACCAGCCAGGGAACAAAGCTTGAGCGTATTAAGCTCTTGATCCTCGCAATGACCTAGAGGAGGCCGGGCAGGTCAAGACAAGGATTTCCATCTCCTCTCCAGCGAGGCTTTCATTACAGAGAGCAAACTTGTCTCTTGTCCTTGTGGTTCATCGTGAGAGAACCCACGGAAAGAAACTGGAAAAGAGGGGAGCGAGAAGGCTTGCTGAAAGAAGGCAGGGGCTTAGGGCCGTCATCTGGGTGGCAGGAAGAGGCAGACCCGAGTAACACTCAACTACCTACCCTACTCACCGCTGAGTTCCGATTTGCATCTTCCGTCCTACTATCTGATTGACGGTAGACAAGTTACCTTTCTTCTCAGAAACCCCTTGTAAAATGGCAGCGATATCTGTGGGGCATATTCCAAAGGAAAGGTTGAGATCGTGTTCAGTTAAATTTACTGGAAAGTCGGAGTTGATAGAAT
The DNA here is from genome assembly GCF_943737965.1 of Phodopus roborovskii. Lineage (NCBI taxonomy): Eukaryota > Metazoa > Chordata > Mammalia > Rodentia > Cricetidae > Phodopus > Phodopus roborovskii. Next base: position 12,457,096 of record NW_026126407.1, read on the forward strand.
TCTTCCCATTTCCTGGAGGTTCCTGCCCTTTCTTTCGTGGTGTCCAGGTCAGGATGCCCTTGAGCATCTTCTGATGGCTTTTCCAAATTGTCCATATTCAGCCTCATCCTACTTTGCTCCTCAAACATACACCTATTGTTCTTATTTAGCGGTTGTTAATTTCCCTACTGCACTAGTCTGTGAGTTCCTAGGATCCCTGGGGGGCAGATCTGAGTCATATAATTTGCTGTTTGTGAGACAGCCTTGCTGTGTGTAGCCTACAGGGGCCTTGAATTCAACATCTCCTCGCCTCAGCCTGTGGAGTGCTGGAGATTTCAGGCCTGCTGCCATACTGAGTGACAGTGTGACACCACACTTAGTTTCACATCCTGTGTTTGAAGCCTCCGGTTCTCAAAATGGTGGTCCTATAGCAGCAGCAGTACCTGGGAACTTAAAAATACATCTAGCCTCGCTGGAAACCTTCTGAACTAAAAGGTCTGCAGGTAGAACCCTGTCCATCTGTCTTTCATCCAGTCCTCTGGGTGCTAAAGATTCCGAATTATTGGTTTGCACCTCCTGTCTTTAATGCTGAATGCCCTGGAGATTGACGTATTTTAAGGTGTTATTTTTTTTCAGAGTTAATCTTAACTTTTAGAAGTTTTCTGAACATTTTAATTTCCTGAACATTGCACAGAAATTGTAAAGATACTGTTACAATAATGCTCATGGAGAACCTTGGTGGATTCCATGGCTGACCAGAGACAAACATGCCAGGCAGACAGAGCTTAAGTGGGAAGTTTTGTTAGAAAGGGAAGGGAGGGGGGGAAGGAAAAGAAGTAAAGAGACAAAGAGAGGAACAGCGAGAAAAGAGAGCAGAAGTGTGCAGGGTTTTTATTTTTAAAGAGTCCTTTGCACCTGTGTAGTGATGGAGCAGCCGTGGAACCCTGGGCTGACCAGGGTGCTTACTGCCTGAGTGCATTCTGCCAGGTGACAGGGCAGGCCAGCATAATGCCTGAATCCTTACATTGAGTGTCCTCATGTACTCTGTATGCAGTTTTCCCACTATACTACCTTCCATTATTATCCTATACTACTAATGTAAGGGTTTAGGCATTATGTGCCCCCTCTCACCTGCCAGGGTCCTGTCACCACATAGTCTGTAAGCAGGCTCTTAACTCCTGAGCCATCTCTCCAGCCCCGAAATAATTCATTGTTAGTTGTTCGTTTATTTATAGATAGTGTCTCACTATGTAGCCCTGGATGGCTACATAGACTAGAGTGGCCTCAAACTCAGAGTTCTGGTTGCTTCTGCCTCAAAGTTCTGGTTGCTTCTGCCTCCCAAGTTGTTGGACACTTCCAGAGAGCCCAGTTTCGATTTGTTTGGTTTGGGTTTTTTCTTTGTTTAGCTTTGTTTTTGTTTTTCGAGACAGGATTCCTCTGTGTAGCTCTGGCTATCCTGGAACTGTAGACTGGGTTGGTCTCAAACTCAGAAATCTGCCTGCCTCTGCCTCCTGAGAGCCTCTATCCACTCCAGCACTCACAGGATAGCTCACAGGCCATCCATAACTCCAATTCTAAAGTTTGATGTTCCCTCCTGGCGTCTGCTGGCATTGCATATACATGTATACATACATAGACATTAGTAAATAATAACTTAAATCTTTAAAAAACAAAATAAGTTGTGGGGAACCCCAGAGCAGAGTTAGCATCTTAACAGCCATCTTTCCTACTACTGTCTTAGATACTAACATACTGGTAATTTTCCATTCCCCTATGACTGTTTTCCTGTTCACCATATGATGAAGCCTGACCCTGAAAGAGTCCCAGCTGCAGGCTTACTGTGCAGAACACCTGCATTCTGCTTGGAAAGACAGTCTGCCTCCCTCACATCTTCTCTTTGGCCCATTCCCTCATTTCTCCACTACTTAAACCTTGTGGTTATATTCAATAAGCGAGACTTGATCAGAATACTGTCTTGTCTCCATCTCTTGAGTCTCTTGTCTCCTCATTCTCCCTCCCTCCCTCAGGGTTCCCGTTGATTGATCCTGAGGGCTGGCACAATAAGTAGAATAAAATACAAATAAGACAAAAAGGGGAAGAACTATTTTTCCCCTCCATGAAAATAGAATACCTACATCAAATTCTTCTGTGTGGGATATTTGTCCCAAATAATACATTTATTTATTTATTTACTGATATCCTTATGGGCTCATGGGTATTTGTTTTATATTTTGAGTTAAAGACCAACATGTTTGATTTTATTGTTCAACTTATTATGGAGCTCGTGTGTGTGTGTGTGAATCTTTCATTTATTACTTATTATTTTTATTGTTTATTGTTTTGAGACAGAATCTCATATAGCCCAGCCTGACATGTCTTGAAAAACAACAAGCTGGGTGTTGGTGGCACACGCCTTTAATCCCAGTACTCAGGAAGCAGAGGCAGGCAGATCTCCATGAGTTCAAGGCCAGCCTGGTCTACAGAGCTAGTTCCAGGACAGGTCTCAAAGCAATACAGAGAAAGCCTGTCTTGTAAATCACAGACACACACACATACACACACAAAGAGGAAAAGAAAAAAGAAAAACAGCAACAACAAAACAAAACAAAACAAAAAAAGGAGAGAAAACCAAGTGAAGTTTAAGAAACTGCTATAATTAAGAAGGGTTTCTCTGTGTAGCTCTGGCTGTCCTGGAACTCACTTTCTAGACCAGGCTGGCCTCGAACTCACACAGATATGCCATCACTGTCCAGCTTTGAGAGATACCTTCATTGCTTTTAATTTTACCTGAATATGAATAAAACTGCTACGACATTAAGGTATGTTTTTGGTGCTGGGGTGAAACCTAGGGCCTCACACATGCTACCACTGAGGTACATTTCCAGCTTCTAGATATTACTTTTCATATTGACTGAATTGATTGGTCTGGTGCTCACCATGTAGACCAGGCTGGTTTCAAACTAACAGAGATCCACCTGAGTACTGGATTGAAAGGCATGCTCCACATACCCAGTATGAAATATATATACATGTTTGTATATACACACATATATGTATATATAGTCATATTATTATATATTATATCTATCTATATAAATAAATACATTCTGGAAACTGTTTGTTTTGTTTAAGTGCTGGAGATGGAATTCATGAGCTTGCACATACTAGGCAAGCACTAATCTACTGAGCTGTATACTCAACCTGTAATTCTAGAATTTCTATTAAGGCAGTATAATGGTCACAGATGAGCGGCCTAACCTTGTAGTCTCAGAGAGAATACAGATCCCTTTGGAAAGGGACTCCATGATCAGCAGGGGGCATCCCTGCTTCCTCCTTCTTCCTGGAAGATAAAGTAGAGAACCACAGGAAGTGGAAGGCAAGGCCCCACTGTAGTAGCTCTGGGATGACAGGCCTTCCAGCCCATAGCAGGAGGGAGGAAAAGCAGCTATCGGCATTACCACTCCTTGTGGGGTAGGTAGGCCAGCCATGTCACACTGGGCTTGGCTTTGTAGGAAGCTGCTAGCTGTCATGCTTGTAATAACAACACTTAAGAAAACTGTCACAGGAGAATCTGCAGTTTACGGACAGCCAGAGCTACGTAGTGAGCTTTTGTCTTAAGAAGAGTTGCTGTGCAGATCCATGGTAGAGCACCTGTCTAGAGTGTGCAAGAACACTGAGTTCCACCAGTGGTACCAGAGAAACTTAAAAGCCGTCCCCAGATGCAGGCTTCCAACCTTGGACCATGCACTGGTTACTTTTCTTCTTGCTGTGGCCACATGCCTCACAAAAAATAAAATAAAATTAAGGGAGGAACAGTACATTCAGGATCATGACTCAAAGATTAGAGTCCGTCTTGACAGGCAAGGCTGTTCCCTGTATCCAGTTAGGGAGCAGGGAAAAATGAATGCTAGTGCTCCACTGGCTTTTCTTCATTTTCAAAAATGAATTCAGTCAGGAATCCTAGCCTCCAAAAAATCTAATCTTCCTGGAGACGGTTCTCACAAATACAACCAGAGCGTGTTTCCTGGGTGATTTTAAATCTACTCAAGCTGACACTGAAGATTAACTATCACAGCTTCCCCTTTTAACCTGACATCCAAGCACTTCTTGCCTTTTTTTTCCCTCAGGTTCTCTCTACATAGCTCTAGCTACCCTGGAACTCACAGTTGACCAGACTGGCCTAGAACTCACAGAGATACACCTGCCTCTTGCCTCTTCGGTGCTGGGATCAAAAGCATGCACCACCGTGTCTGACCAAATACATCACCTTTTTGTTGTTTATTTTTGTTTTGTTCAGTTTTTTGTTTGTTTGTTTGTTTCTGCTTTTTTGGGACAGGATCTCTCTGGGGCTTTGGAGGCTGTCCTGGAACTAGCTCTTGTAGACAAGGCTGGTCTTGAACTCACAGAGATCCACCTGCCTCTGCCTCTTGAGTGCTGGGACTAAAGTTGTGTGCTACTACTGCCCAGGCCAAATACAACACCTTTAAAGCATAACATTCCATTCTTGGTCCCTGAAGTCTTACATTGATTTTTTTAATTATTTATTTTTGAGCTGGATAGTGGTGGCACGTCTTTAATCCCAGCACTTGGTAAGCAGGGGCAGGTGGATCTCAGTTTCAGGCCAGCCTGGTCTACAAAGTGAGTTCCAGGACAGCCAGGACTGTTACACAGAGAAACCCTGTCTCCAATAAAGATTATTTTTATTTCATGTATTTTTGCCTGCACATATGTCCGTATGAGGGTGTTGGATACATGGAACTGGAGTTACAGACAGTTGTGAGCTGCTGTGTGAGTGCTGGGAACCGAACCTGGGTCCTCTGGAAGAGAAGCCACTTTTAACCACTGAGCCACCTTCCCAGGCTTCATGTTGGTCTTTTAAACACTTTTAATAATATTGTCATTAATATTTTGTGTGTGTGTGTGCCTGTGTTCCTGTGTGTGCCAGTGTACAAAGACAAATGTCATAGCATGCAAGTGGAGGTCAGAAGACAACTTTGTGGAGTTGTTTCTTTATGTAAATTCCAGGGATTTAACCCAGGTCACCAGGCCCACAAACCAAATGCCTTTACCTATTGGGAAAACAACAACTACATAAGGGAGGGAAAGGTTATTTTGTCCCATGGCTCAGGGATGGAGTCCATCATGGTAGGGAAGATATGATAGCAAATGCATGGCTCCCTAATTTGCCCCAACCTAACATGTGAACATTTCATTCCCTCACATATATGTAACTGCATATGTTGATTCTTTTCTCTTTCTTTTTTTCTGGAGACAGGGTTTCTCTATGTAGCTTTGGAGCCTGTCCTGGAATTCACTTTGTAGAACTGTCTGGCGTCGAACTCAGAGAAATCAGCTTGCCTCTGCCACCCGAGTGCTGGGATTAAAGGCATGTGCCACTGCCACCAGGCTTGTTTTGTTCTTTTTAAGACAGGGTCTTACAGTGTGGCCCTGGTTGGCCTGGTATTTGCTATGCTATGCTATGCTATGGTCTCAAATTCACAGAAATTAAACTGCCTCCTAGGTGCTGCAATTAAAGGCATGCACCACTATGCCCAGATTAATTTTGTTGTTATTTATTTTTAGTTTTTATGTATTACCTTCATTTATGTGTTTGCACCACTTGCTTGGCTGGTGGCTTTGAGGGTCCAAAGAAGCATTGGATTTCCCAGAACTGGAGTTACAGGGAGTTTGTGAGCCACCATGTGGGAGCTGGGAACCGAATCTTGGTCCTCTGCAAGAGCAGCCAGTGCTCTTAACCTCTGAGCATCTTTCCAGTCCTGTCATGCTATCTTGTTTTTTGTAAAAGCTGTACTTTCTTCCCAAAGTCCCTCAACAGATTTGAGAAGAGCTGAAGAGGGAGCATAAAGGTCCCAGATGCCAGTTAGAAAGCCATGGCCCCACAGAGGAAGCTGCAATGTCTCCTAGGCGTGGTGCTGTCTTCTACAGCTCTGCCTGGATGGGTTCATTTTGGCTGTCAGCGTGACACGGGAATGCTCAGACTCCACCTGGTGGAAGTTCAACATCATCTTCCTGCCTCAGTTCTCTGGTGCAAGGACAGTTAGTGACCTTTAAAATGTTACTTTTATAAGCAGCAAAACTAAAACTAAAACAAAATATACCCACCTCCAAATAAACGCCCACAAACAAAAAACCAAAACAAAAGCCCCTAATATTTCAGTCAAAATAAATGAACACGTGCCTTATTTGGCTATATAAGTGTCTTCCTTCCTTTCTCTCCTTTCTTTTTTCTTCCATTTTTGGTTTTTTTTGAGAAAGTGTTTCTCTTTGAAACAGTCCTGGCTATCTTGAAACTCACTCTGTAGATCAGGCTGGCCTCGAACTCACAGAGATCTGCCTGCTTCTGCCTCCCAAATGCTGGGATTAAAAGGCATGCGCCACTACCGCCCGACTCCTTTCCATTGATATTTTTATTTTACTTACTATTGTGTTTATGGAGGATCATATGCCACAGTGCACACATGGCAAAGTCAGAGGACCATATCTTTTGTTTGTTTGTTTATATGTTTGTTTTAAGACAAGGGTCTTGCTTAGGAAGGATGTCCTTGAATTCACAATCTTCCTGTCTCCTTCCTGCACTTCTCAAGTGCTGGGATTGTAGGCATGTCTTACCACCCCTATCCATCTTTCTTTTTTCTCCTTTATTTCCTTTTTACTTTTTAATTTAATTTTATTTTTTGAGACAGAGTCTCTGGCTGTCCTGGAACTCACTATATAGACCAGGCTGGCCCTGAACTCATAGATATCCACCTGCCTCCACCTCTCAAGTGCTGGGATTAAAGGCATGTGCCACTATGCCTGGCTCTTTCTTTCTTTTTGAAAAATATTTTATTTTTAATTGTGTATATGTGCTTTTATATGAATATGTGCTTATGAGTACAGGTGCCCGTGGTGTTAGATCCCCCAGAAACTGGAGATGCAGGCAGTTGTAAGATGCTCAGTGTGGGTGCTGAGAACTGAACCTGCATCCTCTGGAACAGCAGTGTATGCTTTAGCTGCTGGGCCATCTCACAGCCCTTGTTATTTTTATGTGTATTGGTATTTTGCCTGCATGTATGTCTGTGTGAGGGTGTTGGATTCTAGGGTTATGGACAGTTGTAAACTGCCACCTGGGTGTGGCTGGAGTTATAGGTGAGCCACGAATTGTTGGGAACTGAACTCAAGTCCTTAGGAAGAGCTCTTAAGCACTGAGCCATCTCTCTAGTCCCCTTAGTCGATTTCCTTTCTTTTCCTTTGTTACACTCAGATGGAACTCAGAGCCTCACAAAATGCTTGACAGGAGGTCTAAGGCTAATCCACACCTCCAACCTAGATTTCCTTTCCTTTCCTTTTCTTTTCTTCTCTCTCCCCCCCACCCCCAGGCAAGGCCTCATCAGGTAGCCCAGTGGATTGAAATTTTAGAGTGGCCAGGCAGACCTTTGAGAGAGATTTTTCCAACTGCCAGAAGGAGGTGAAGGAATGCTTCCTGGAGATTCCTTGAGAAGATTTCCAGGCATCAGGCACAACTCTGAAGATCCTTGTTTAGGACCCTGAAGGGAGAAGCTGGGGGACAGGGTAGATTGCAGACATTTAGCAGAAAAAAGAGTTTAAAACGACTTTCAGTACTAGCTTACTGGACCCCCTTCTCAGAGTCTAGCTTGGTATTTGTTTATGGATGTGTGTCCATGCCTATGACATTTGATGGGGACCTCTCTTGACCAGCCCTTCCACCAGTCTCCTTCCCAGGCTGGGGTGTGGTTCACTCCACCCCTTTCACCAGTTTTATCACACACTCCCAGCCCTGGGAACTCAGTTTCCCAATCAGAGAGCAAATTAAAGGAAGGCGTGTGGTGAGGGGCACTCCACAACCTGACCTCCTTCTCGCCAGACATGACTTCTAGTCACTGTGGGATCCTCCCACTGGAACCGGGAGTCAGAGCCAGGACCCAGAGGAGAAACTGGGAATGCAGAACCGTGAGCAACAGGTCACCCTTCCATCTGAAAGATCCCCTTCCCCACCTCCCTCCACACCCCCACCCCTAGCCTGACACAATGGCTGGGTGGGGCTGAGGAACTGGCTTCCTCTGTGGAGATGGAAATCTGGGCCTTCAGTTCCCGCCCCAGAGACGAAGGGACACTTATTTGGAGACGTTGGGCAATATTTGGTGCTCCAAGGAGGCAGGAAGATACGCTGAAAACAGAAATTACCCCAAATCATAAAGGTAAATTCCTGAGGGGGGAGCTCTTCAGATGGGAGGGGAGAGAAGAGAGGTTCCCTGTGTACAAAGTGTGGTTGGCTCACACCAAGGCAATAGGTTGAAGGCTGGGAAGACAGACAGTTGTGCAAGCGGTAGAATGATAGCCAGACACCCCTTAGCTGAGAGGGAGGTATGCAGATGGGCTTGCGGTACTGCCTGCCAAGCTGGCCAGGGCCACCCCATTCTCGCCCAAACCACACAGCAGCACAGGTGAGGATGTGCACACAGTGCTCTCTCTCCCTACCCGAGTTCCAGCCTTTTCTAACCTCCAACACCTTGGATGCCGGATTCCTCACATCCTCTAGGCCCGGTGTGCGCATGTGGAGCGTAGTATGGTTGGGGGGGGGCGGTGTCCGGTTGGGAGGAGGATCGGATTCCTGTTTCCTGCCCCAACTCACTCAGCCCTAGGAGGTGACTGAGAGTGGAGGGAACTGGAGGGTAAGTGCTTGGGGCCCCCCAACTATCTCAGCCCTGTAAAAGGCTTGAGCTGGGAGTGGGGAATGAAGCAGAAGCAGGTCCCTGGGATGGGGCGGGGGGGGGGGGCGTGTGAGTTCCCTGAAGGGGCAAAAGCAAAGACCACTGCTTGGGTTCCCTCCATGAGGGGCTTCGAGGCAGCATGCAGGGGCCAGTGTATGAGCTGCAAGCTAAGAGGTCCTTGATGCTCATCTCTTCTCAAGAACCTGACTCAGGACCTGGAAGGCTATGACTTCTGATCACACAGGGAATTTAGGGGCTCTCTTGTGTCCCAGCTCTGATGTCCCACATCCTCCTTGTCAAGAGGAAGACAAGCGCAGGTCCCAGGTCCCAGTACTGTTGGTTCTATGCTTTGGCCCCAGCTTGTGGCCACCTTCCTAGGCATCCCGGCAGGACCCAGCCTTCCACTGGAGCTTCTCCCTGTGTCCAGACCCAAGTGTGGCAAGGATAAGATGATGGGGGCAGACGAGATCAGGCTGGGACCCCTGGGCTCCTGTTGTCAGAGGCGCCAGGAATCTTCATAGCAGGAAAAGGAGACTAAAAATAATCCGGAAAGGGAGAGTCCGGAGAGAGGAACTGGGAAATGGGAGGGGGGAGGGGCAGTTAGAGCAAGGAAACAGTGATACATCCCTGGGCTCAGGCACTGGCTTGCACGTGTGCGTGCCTGCGTGTGCGTATGTGTATACCCACACACTTTACCCAGATAGCAGAGACGCATACTCTATCCTAACACCACACACTCCTTGACATTTCCCTGACAAGCCACCGTCATCGACGCCACTCTTGCCCAGCATACATCCCAGAGCACACTCAACTCTCACTCATTCAGCACTAGATAACAGTGCACACTAACTCCTGCACATAGTGACTGTACCAGCAGGCTGACTTCCTTTCACTGCATCTTACTGATTCTCTGCTACGCCTGCCTTCCCATCCTCCCCAACAGCTTGTTCTTAGCCCCACTGTGCCCTCTGACCTGGTTGGCAGCAAAAGTCAAACGACAGAGAAGCTGGCCATGGCAGTAAAAGCCTGTAATGCCAGCACTCCAGAGGTTGAGGCCAGAGGATCTTGAAAAAGAAAAGCTACCCAGGAGGGTCCAGGGATGAGCAGGGGTGAGAAGTGAAGCAAGATGACAAGCAGGAAGGGAGGGAAGATGTTCTTCACCTGACTCAAAAACATAGTTTCAGACCTCCTCTGTCTATCCACCAAGGGTGTTAGGTTACTGAGGGGCATTTTCTCCCTCCACCCTCCTCAGGGGATGACTTCCACAGAACACCTTTCTCCTTGCAAACACTCAGAAGACGATGTCAGCTCAGTCCCTGCCTGCAGCAACGCCCCCTACCCTGAAGCCCCCTCGGATCATCCGCCCCCGCCCCCCTTCTCGCCATCGGGCTCCACACTCCCCGGGGCCTCCTCACAATGGTTCTCCTTCGAAAGCACTTCCCCAAATTCCCAATGATGCATCAATCTCAATGTGCACCTCCATCTTCTGGGAGCCGCCCACGTCTTCCCTGAAGCCCCCAGCCCTTCTGCCCCCCTCAGTTTCTAGAACCAGCCTGGACTCTCAGACTTCCCCAGACTCTCCTTCCAGCACACCCAGTCCCAGCCCAGTGTCCCGGCGTTCCATCTCCCCAGAGCCAGCACCCTGCTCTCCAGTGCCCCCACCCAAGCCCTCTGGGTCTCCCCGAACACTTCTGCCCTCGCTCCCTATGCCTCTCCAGGATGGCCCTGCCTCAGCCCCTGGCACGGTTCGTAGACTGGCTGGCAAATTTGAATGGGGGCCTGAAGGCAAAGCCCAGTCCTCAGACTCCCTGGAGCGATGCTCCCAAGGGGGCACGGATGTGAATGGAGAGAGAGAGACGCCCCAAGCCGCCCTTCCCGGGAACGGGTCCCAGGAGAATGGCACTCCAGGTAAGCCTGAGTAGCCCCATAAGTTAGCTCATCTTTTGTTCTCAGTTCTCGAAAATTGGACACTTTAAAGGGCTACCGTTTCTAACGTAGATTTTTTTTTTGTTTGTTTGTTTGAAAAGTCTAATTTCTGTGTTTCTTAGCGTTTGCAGATAGGGTGGATGAGAGCTACACATAGCTGGGGTTGGTCCTTTATGTGGGAGATGGTCCAGGCCCCCAAGAACTCCTTAGACAATCCCTTCTGTGACAGATGCTGCCCTGGCCTGCCCTCCATGCTGCCCCTGCGTTTGCCATGTAGCAAAGCCTGGCCTGGAGCTCCGATGGGTGCCTGTGGGGAGTTCTGATGATGTCCTCAGGGCTCCCTGCCGAGCATCCCCACTGCGAGCCTCCCGCTCCCGCATCAACCCACCAGTGATCAGTCATCCTCCAGTTGTCCTTACGTCTTATCGCTCCACTGCTGAGCGCAAACTCCTACCTCCCCTCAAGCCCCCCAAACCAACGCGAGTTAGACAGGATGCCACCACCTCTGGGGAGCTTCCACAGCCAGAACTGGAACTGCCTTCAGAAGATGGGATCCACACAGGTACAAGGCCTGGGAGTTAGCGGGGCCTGGAGTGGTAGGAGCTCCGGGCTTTGAGGGCACAGGGTGGGGGCTGAGGGGCCAGCTATAACCCCACCAAGCCCTGGACTTTTACTTTTTCTCCCAGCCGCTGCTTGGGAGTTGAGGGAATGGTAGTCTTGGTGTTGGTCTTCCTTGAGGCTGGGGCTCTGCATCTTGGGCTGGGGGTCTTGGAGGTTAGGTCTGGTCACTCTGGATTCTCTCTCCAGGGGACAGGCCTGAAGAAGTGCCTCAGAATGTTCCTCTTGCAGCCTTGGAGGGAAGGTACTCATCTCCCCACCTATGTTCCCCTCTTCTCTCCTCTCCTCGGCATGCTCTCACGCAAAGGCAGACAAACTTCAAGTTGCAATGATTGCTACCTTACCCGCAGAGCTGGGAAGGGGCAGGATTCCAGACACGAGGAGCCCAGGTTTCTAATGTGATCTCTATTCCTTAATAGTTATGTAACCATAAATAAATTCTCCTTTTCTGGGTCTCAGAGTCTTTCTCTAAGAAGTAGAAATAAGCTTGACCCTGTTCCATGGGGTTATTGAGGAATAATATTAAAAAAAAATCTGGGTTCCAGCTAGGCTTAGTGGAACATGCTATAATTCCTGCAAACTGAGGCAAGAAAATAATCAGGAGACAAGGCCAGCCTGGGATACATATCCCTGCTTTATTATTTTTTTTTTTATCATTATCTTGGAAGTCTGAATTAAAATTCTTTCTTTTCTTTTTTTTTTTAGGGTAGATTTTTTTGTTGTTGTTGTTGGTTTTGTTTTTCTGGACAGGATTTCTCTGTGGCTTTGGAGCCTGTCCTGGGACTTGCTCTGTAGATCAGGCTGGCCTGGAACTGACAGAAATCTGCCTGCCTCTGCCTCCCAAGTTCTGGGATTAAAGGCGGGCGCCACCAACTCCCAGCTTCTAAAATTATTTCTTAAGATTTATTTTTAATTATGTGTGTGTGTGTGCTTGTGTGTGTCTGCAGGTACTTATGAAGGCCCAAACAGTAGGATCGCCCCTGTAGGTTAAGTTACAGATAGTTGTGAGTCACCTGATGTAGGGACTGGGAATCAAACTCGGGTCCTCTGAAAGAGTAATACAGTCTCTTAATCACTGAGCCATTCATTTCTCAAGCCCTCTATTAAAATGATTGTTGGGTAAAACCATTTGGCAACCAGGCCATCTCTTATGCTTTCCAGGACAGCTGATCATCTTAGATTGTTTTCTTATTAGAAGTAATAATAATCCAGGCATATTCATTTGTTTAGAAAGTATTGACTACAGCAGCTTGAGAGAATGGCTGGTAACTAGGAGAGGGGAAAGACAGGGAGCCCCAGGTGTGAGAAATTGACCAAGTCACAAAGAAGGCCTTTTAGACAGTGCTCCTATGTGAGAGGGCTGGAGGGAGGGGCTTGAAAGTATCTACTGCACAGAAGCTGAGAGAGCAGGAATGTTTGGGGCCTGATTTGCCAAAGGCCTCCCCTCCAACGGGCACATAGGAGTGTTTGGGTTTGATCTGGGGAGCTGTCGGGATCCCTCCATACAATGTGCACACAAGTTCTGCACCTCTCTCTTCTGTTATCATGCAAACTACACCCACAGATCTTCTTTGCTTGCTCCACAGGGATGAGGAAGGGCTGGAGGTGTTGAAGGAGCAGCAGTGGGAGCTGCCCCTGCAGGACGGTAGGTCTCTCCTGTGATGGGCAGGAGGGAAGAGTTCTAGCCCCTGGACCTCCCTGATGTTCTCTGTCTACCTTCCAGAACCTTTATACCAGACTTACAGAGCAGCTGTGCTGTCAGAGGAGCTGTGGGGTGTGGGTGAGGATGGGGGCCCCTCTCCAGCTAATCCCGGAGAAGCTCCCACCTTCTCCAGGCTCCCTGGACCTCGAAACACTCTGTGGCAGGAGCTTCCGGCTGTGCGAGCCAGTGGTCTCTTAGAGAGTCTAAGCCCCCAGGAAAGGCGCATGCAGGAGGTAGGTACCCCAGGGTGGGACTGAGAAGGCTGGAAAAGGGGATAGAGGAAGCATGTGACCTGAGTCCTGGGCTGGTTGTGAGGTGGCTGGCCTTTCTACTGTGACCCTGCTCTCCTGTCTAGAGCCTGTTTGAGGTGGTGACCTCAGAGGCCTCCTACCTACGCTCCCTGAGGCTACTGACCGACACCTTCGTGCTGAGCCGGGCTCTCCGGGACACACTCACTCCTCGGGATCACCATACACTTTTCTCCAATGTGCAGAGAGTCCAGGGTGTCAGTGAGCGGTCAGTGGGGTCCTAAGAATGTGGGCCATGGGCTACCTAGCATGCTCTTTAGCTTTCTCCCTCTTCTAGATCTTTCCTTCCATGGACTTAGTTTTCAGCACTGCCCTGAAAACCCTGGAAAACCAGACTTTCTGCCCTCCATTAATTGCTTCCTGTATGTTTTCAGGTTTCTAGGAACATTACTGTCCCGTGTCCGTTCTTCCCCACACATCAGTGACCTGTGTGATGTGGTGCATGCCCATGCAGTTGGTCCTTTCTCAGTGTATGTGGATTACGTACGGAACCAGCAGTATCAGGAAGAGACCTACAGCCGCCTTATGTGAGTACAGAGGTTTCCCCCTTTCTCCCTGGAAATGTGTTCCAAGACCATCGGAGGATAGTACTAAACCTTATACGTCCATATCTAAGAAAATGACTTATGAACTATGCCCAGTAACTGATCAACAATAGCTAATAATGAAATGGGAAAATCAGAGCAATCTCATGTAATCAGACTGTCAGCATCACTGTTCTTTGTTCTTGCACCTGGTGGACATAAGTAAATGAAGGGTTACGCAGACACAGCTCCGTGACACCACCACAATCAACTTGATAGACAGGACAGCTACTAAGTGATTGGTGGGTGGGTAGTATATATACATGAGTACACTGGACAAAGGGTTATATTAGTGTTCCGGGCAAGATGGGATAGGACATCTTGAAAGTTTAGCATTACTAGTCAGAAAGGCACTCACTTGAAAATGTATGAATTGTTAGTTTCTGGAATATTCTGTTTAATGGTATTGGGTAATTGAAATTACGAAAGCAAAACTACAGAGAAGGGGGACTTCTGTATCCCAGATTTGGAGGAACCTGAGGAGTCATGTTAAGGCTGAGGCCAGGGTTCCCTGGAGGGTTCAGGACCCTACTTGAGGGCACCCCTAGGCATCTGGGCTTTCTTCACAGGGACACTAATATGCGCTTCTCCGCGGAGCTGCGACGGCTGCAGAGCCTCCCCAAATGTGAGCGGCTTCCACTACCATCTTTCCTGCTCCTGCCGTTCCAGCGTATCACCCGGCTCCGGATGCTGCTGCAGGTACTGTCCTGCTTTAGTGCCCATCTCATCCCACCAACCCTGCCATGGGAACTCTCTCCAAGGCCTCTGGTCTAGTTATCACCGTTTCCTATCCCACCATGACCACACACATCCTCTCAGGGCAATGCCTTCCAACCTCAGCTCCCTAAATACCTCAGGGGGAAGAAATAAACCATAGCTATTCCAGCGATCGTGGACTTCAAAGGGCCATCGTAAATACATAGATGTATAGTATAACATTCAATTTTTATGGTGGCTGTAGGGCAGGGCTGGGCACTGTATTTTAGTGGTAGACATTTTGCCTACAGTGTCCTGAATTAGGTCTTGGATATAATCTCCAGTGCAACTAACTAAATAAAACTTAAATAAATGAAAAGTTCCTTAGTTGGGTAATGCTGAGGAAAAAGATGGGGGTTTTATGAAACACTTCTTTTACATCTATTTGTGCTGTGTGGTGTGCATGGATGAGTTGGTGTGTAATATGGGAGTCAGAGGAGAACTTGCAGAAGTCAATTTTCATTTTCATCATCTGGGGTTTGAGGATCAGATTCAGGTCTTTAGGCTTGGCTGCAAAGTGCCATCCCAGGACACATTGCAGGAGTGCATTTTTGATTTTTTTCTGTGTAAGTCCCACAGAAGCTGTTACCCTCCAAGCCAGAGAAACACTTTTCAACCCAAAGTGTAGCCTCCCCAATGACTAAGTCAACTCTTTTTAGAATTTTTAAAAGATTTGTGTGTTTTGATTTTACGTTTGCGTTTTGCCTGTGGAGGATAGAAAAGTGAATTGAACTCTCTGGAACTGGAGTTAAAGACAGTTGTGAGCTACCATGTAGATGCTGGGTCCTCTGGAAGAGAATTGCGTGCTTTTAACTGTGGAGCTACTCTTCAGCTCCCAATATTGGAATTTTCTCTTTCTCTTTTATACAAAATCTTACTGTGTAGTTATGGCTGTCTTGCTATGTATTCCAGGCTAGCCTGGCTGCCAGAGTTCTGCTTGCCTGCACCTCTGGAGCACTGGTAATAAAGGTGTGCACCCCCATGCCTGGCAGTATTGGAACCCTTCTTATTTATTTACTGAAGATTTGTTTCTTTATTTTTTTGTATGTATATGAGTACTCCAGACGGAGACTGTATGACAGAGGAGGGCACCAGAGATCGTGTGAGCCACACGCATGTGGGTGCTGGGAATTGAACTCAGGACCTCTGGAAGAGCAGCCAGTGCGCTTAACCTCGGAGTCATCTCTTTTTTTTTCCTTTTTAAAATTTGTGTGCACTGGTATTTTGCCTGCATCTATGTATGTGTGAGGGTGTCAGAATCCCTGGAACTGAGTTACAGACAGTTGTGAGCTACCCTGTGGGTGCTAGGAATTGAACCTGGGTCCTCTGGAAGAACAGCTGGGGCTTTTAACCGCCAAGCCATCTCTCTAGCCCCCCCTCCCCCAGTACTGGAATCTTAGTGGGAAGAGTGTTCAACTAGATGCTGCTACTATTGTTTTCTTTTTCTTTGTTTTTTTTTTTTTTGATGTTGTTGTTTGTTTGCAGACAGTTAGCTTTTTTGTTTGTTTGTTTTTCGAAACAGAGTTTTTCTGTGGCTTTGGAGGCTGTCCTAGAACTAGCTCTTGTAGACCAGACTGGTCTCAAACTTACAGAGATTCACCTGCCTTTGCCTCCCAAGTGCTGGGATCAAAGATATATGCCACCACCCACTGGCTTAGACAGTTGGCAGCCAGTTGGCGTTGTTTTTTGTTGGGTTCTTTAGCTTTGTTTGTTTTTGCTGGTTTTTTTTTTTTTTTTAACTCACTATGCAGCCAGGCCAGCCTCAAACTTGCAGTCTTCTGCCTCAGCTTCTTGAGCGTTGGGATAGTAGGTGTGTACAGACTATCTTTTTTTTTTAAAATTTTGTGTGTGTGTGTGTGTGTGTGTGTGTGTGTGTGTGTAGGAGGATCAAACTGATACCTCACTCATGCTAAACAAGCACCTTACCATTGACTTCTAACCCAACTTCCTTAAGTTTTATTTAGCTTTATCTGGCCTCCATGTAGAGAACATTATAACAGTGACACCATACTAACTCAATGGTTGCCGAGAATGCTGTTCAAGGCCCAGTTCTAAGTGTTCTACACCTGTATAAACCCAGGGACAAGTGTGTGAGAGCAGGAACCATTATTTAGATGACGTTATAAAGGAGGATACTGGGTACAGTTGCATAACTTGGCCTAGGCCATGCAAAAATAATGGATGGAGCCAGATGTGGTGGTGCATGACTGTAATCCCAGCATTCCAGAGGGTGGGCAGAAGGATTCAGAGTTCAAGGCCAGCCAGGGCTGATTAGCAAAAATGTAATCTCAGTAAAACATACACGCTAAAAATAAAGTAAATGGAAATCCAGGCATTTCTAACTGCCCTGCTGTATTGTTAGGCTAGTAGTTATTAGAAAAAAATAGGACCCCCCCCCAGCGTTTATATGTGCTGAGGACTATGCTAAATCCTCTTTACATATCACCTCAAATCCTCACAATATTATTAGCATGTTAAGTAGATATCAGCTCCATCTTATAAATGGGGAAAGTGAGCCTCTGAACAGTAAATAGTATGACTTGCTCAGCCTCTGGCAGCTGGCTGGTCTCATGACCTTGCCGAGGGTTTTCTTGGGTGCTCTGTGAACCCTAAACGGACATTTGGCAAAGCTGGGCAGGGCCCACAGCACCTCAGACTCTCAGGGGAACGGAGGATCTCAGTCACCCTTCCTCTTTGTTTCCAGAATATCCTAGGCCAGACAGAAGAGGGGTCCAGTCGCCAGGAGAATGCCCAGAAGGCCCTGGGTGCTGTGAGCAAGGTGGGCAGGATGGAAGCTGAGAAGGAAAGAGGTGCCAAGGGTAAAGGGGAAGTGGAAGGGGACAGGTGGCTACTGGGATGGGTGACTCGATCCCCCTCACCAGATCATTGAGCGCTGCAGTGCTGAGGTGGGACGCATGAAGCAGACGGAAGAGCTGATCCGACTCACTCAGAGGTTGCGCTTTCACAAGGTCAAGGTTAGTCCTGCCCGGACTCTCCATCGCGCCTTTCCTCATCATGGTGTGAGGCTCAACCCTTCTCTTTCCTCCCAGGCTCTACCCCTGGTCTCCTGGTCACGGCGCCTAGAATTGCAGGGAGAACTGACAGAGTTGGGATGTCGGAGAGGGGGTGTGCTCTTCAACTCCCGTCCCCGCTTCACTCCCCTCTGTCTGCTGCTCTTCAGTGATCTGCTGCTTATCACCCAGCCCAAGAGGTGGGTCTTGCGTGGGAGGGGAAGAACCCAAGCTGGAGTGGGGAAGAGACATCTAGCAGGACATGCCTGCTCTCCTCTGAACGCCCTCTTCCCTGGGTAGTGGGCAGCGGTTGCAGGTTCTGGACTATGCCCATCGCTCCCTGGTGCAGGCCCAGCAGGTTCCTGACCCATCAGGACCCCCTACATTCCGTCTCTCTCTTCTAAGCAACCACCAGGGCCGCCCCACCCACAGGCTACTCCAAGCAGCCTCACTGTGAGTCATGTTTCTAGAAAATACTGTTGGGGGCTGGGGATGTGACTCATTTTGCCTAGTGTGCATGAGACCGGGGATTCAACCCCCAGCACTGCAGAAGAGAACAAACCAGCATGGTGGCATACCTTTATAATCTGAGCACTGGGGAGACTGAGGTAGGTAGAGGGGCCAGCCTGGGCTGCCGTGTCAAAACATGCAAACAGGCAAGCCACCCTTAGGACTGTCACCAGACCTCTCAGACTCTGTGTTCTATTGTTCTTTTTCCTCTATGGCCCCTATTGCAATCCTCAGGAATGTCTCTCGGGCCGCTGTGAACCTCTTCCTATGTTCACCACTAGGTCAGACATGCAGCGCTGGCTGGGAGCCTTTCCCACCCCAGGTCCTCTTCCTTGTTCCCCAGACACCATCTATGAGGACTGTGGTAAGTATCTCCCAAAGGGAGGAGGGAAAGAAATTCAAGTCTTGGGGGATATGGGATGGCAACTAAAAAGAATGATGTTACCATTGTGATGTTACCCATACTCCACCAGAGTGTTCCCAGGAGCTGTGTTCAGAGCCATCAACACCTTCCAAGACTGAGGGGCAAAGTCTGGATTCCAAGGTCCCCCGCAAGCATCCACACAAGAATCCTGAAGGTGAGAGAGCCTTTCACGTACTCGTTCAGCAAATATTCATTGAACAATATGCGCCAGACACATGATGTCTCATGACCTAGTTCTGGGATGAGTCTAGGGTCACACATGATAGGCAAGTGCTATAGTAATGAGCCCCACCCCCAGCCCTGGAGTACACTTTCTAACAGAGGAAGCAGACAGTGGAGGCTGAGTGAGCCAGGCCTGGTGACTCTGATGTTGGTCTCTGCTGTCACTTGAGAGGCACAGGCAATCAGATCTCTGAGAGTTCAAGGCCAGCCTGGTCTAAACAGTAAGTTTCAGGCCAGCCAGGATTATGTAATGAGACCCTTCCTTCCTTCCTTCCTTCCTTCCTTCCTTTCTTTCTTTCTTTCTTTCTTTCTTTCTTTTCTTCCTTCCTTCCTTTTCTCTCTTTTTTGTTTGTTTTTAAAAGCAGGGTTTCTCTGTGTAGCTCTGGCTGTCCTGTGAGTCATAAGGGGGATATGGGATGGCAACTAAAAAGAATGATGTTACCATTGTAACGTTACCCATACTTCACCAGAATGTTCCCAGGAACTGTGTTCAGAGCCGTCGACACCTTCCAAGACAGCCTGTCCTGGTACTTGCTCTGTAGACCAGCCTGGTCTTGAACTCACAGAGATCTGCCTGCCTCTGCCTCCTGAGTGCTAGAATTAAAGATGTGGGCCACCACTGACTGCTCTCAAAACAAAACAAACAAAACAAAACACAAAAACAAAAGAAAAGAAAGAAAGAAAGAAAGAAAGAAAGAAAAAAGCCCCAAAAACAGAATTTCCAGTGTTGGAAATTCTTTTTTTTTTTTCTTACAGCCTATATGTGTAGTCCCAATACTAGGGCAGTCAAAGCAGGAGGAATTGCTGTTTGATTGGGTTACATAGTGAATTCTTAACCAGCCACAACTCATTTGTCTCAAACAAAACGAATCTAAATGGGATAAATATGTATAAATTTTATGTAGTAGAAGGGGGTGAATGCAATGGAAAAAAGAATAGAATAAGGAAGGAGGGAGTTGTAGAGTTTGGTAAGATTTCCAATAGGTGAGATAGAACTCACTAGGAGGCAATGTGTGAGCCTGACAGAGGTGCTCAATCTAGGTTTTTGGTGTCTGTAGAAAGAGCGGACCAGCTGGAAGGCACAAGCAGGGCAAAGGCCTAGGACCTGTTGTGCAATAAAGGAACTGTAAGGAGGCCATTGTACCTAACTGATCCAGAAAAGGGGCTGGGAGCAAATGAGGTTACAGTGGTAACAGATCAGGCCTTGCAGCTTCTTGCAAGAATTCTTTTTTTAGATTTGTTTTTCTAGATTTATCTGGTTTTATGTGTATGAGTATTTTGCCTGCATGTATATCTGTGCACACGTGTATGCCTGGCACCTGCCAAGGTCAGAAAAAGGCACTGGATCCCTTGAGAGCAGAATTACAGATGATTGTGGGTTACCATGTGTGTGCTGGGAATCAAACCTGGGTCCTCTGGAAGAGCACCGATTTCTCTTAACTGCTAAGCCAGCTCTCAAGCCCAGAAGTTCTTCTGATTGAGTAACAGAAACAGTCATTGCGGGTCCCAACATGGAACAGCCACAGACTCAGATGCTGGTGTCACTTCCAAGAGTAGTAGTAACTGAAGTTGATCCCCAACCCACATGACCTGAGACCCCAGAGGTCCTCCTTCCCCAGTCACCTGACCTCTGTCCCTGCTCCCCACAAGCCTGTTTTTCTTTCCCTAGGCTGGCTTAAAGGGCTTCCTGGAGCCTTCCCTGCCCAGTTGGTGTGTGAAGTCACTGGAGAACATGAAAGGAGAAAGCATCTTCGGCAGCATCAGAGGCTTCTTGAGGCTGTGGGACCCTCTTCAGGCACCTCTGACACCCCTCAACCCTAATGCAGGTTAGGGAAGGGGCACAGATTGGGACACTGGCAGCAGCATGGAGAAGACAAAGTCTGCCCATCAATCCATATCCATCCATCATGTATTTGCTGTCAGTGGAAACACTACCTCTAGTGGCAACCAATAGACCACAGAGCTTCAGGGCAGAACAGTTAATGAAACAGGCCATCTGAGTCTACAACAAGAAAGAATGAGGATGGCTTGAATGTGTTGCCAGTGGAGACAGTGGCCATGGCCAAGACCTTAGCTATCGAGTATCACCAAAGGAAGATGAAGCCGGGGCAATGCATTGAAAAATGGCATCATCGGAGTAGTCCAGTAGACAATAGAGATGGGCAAGAACCCATTCGGCCAAAAAGATGGTGATCTGGGCTCAAGAGACCAGCGGTCACACTGCTTGGTTCCACAGAAGCCACTGATCCTAAGGTCCTTTGAGTATAGGAAGTATAAATTAATCTAACACTTCTATTTCTGGTCTACTTCCTATGCCCATTCAAACCACTTCCTTTCTTGTAGAAGAACCTGGAGTGTGTCTCAGAGAACATGTGTGCATGTGTGTCCATGCATATATGTATCTAGGAAGGCAATTCTGCTGAATGAGGCTGGTGTGTGTGTAAGAGAGAAAGAGAGAGAGCCATTCTTGTCAGTGACTGAAAGCTTCATTTTTTTTTTCCTGTTATTTTTCTCCAAAGAAGATGTTTGGCCTGAGTTCTAAAGAGATACTGAATATAGCCTGGCCAGAGGCTAGGACTGTGGATGAGAGTCATGGATTCTGGGTCTCTTGGGTCCCTCTGGATTCCATGATAGCTGAAGGATGGTGTTATGAAATAGTCAAATGTGCTGCAAGACACTGAGGGACTAAGTAACTGGGATGCAAGACCCTCTGCAGTCTGTGGATATTTTCCCATCCCAAACATTGACCTCCATATTCTATATCTGCTGTGCATATCTCCCAACGTGAATTGTCATCATGCCAGCCTCAGGCTGCAGAACAGGCCAGCCGGTGACCATTCTGGGATTCACTTCATCTAAATTGATCCTTTCAGAAACAGAGGGCCAAACTTAGTGGAGGCAGGAGAAGTTAGTGCTGTTGTCCAGCCTCAACTACAGTTTCTGCTGATGAGAACCTGCCTTGCATGATGCTGGAGAGGTGAGGGCAAAGATAGTAGAACAGACCATTGCTGGGGCTGGAGCTCAAGCCTGTGCAAAGGCTCTCTTCACAACCGTGCAATGCTTTTCCTTCATATATGACAACCTGCCCAGACAGAAACTGCCACGATGATTATGGGAGGTGAAATGACTCTGGGGACTTGAAGGTGGAAGGGCACTTGGCATGTCCACTGCTTTCACCCCTCCCACATGGGAAACCCTCAATAAAGGTTGATGGCATTGTCCTGAGGCTCTTAAGGCTTGAAGGAACAGTGATCTATAAATATGGTTTTGTATGGGATTAGTGCTGCCAAAGACAGGTGCCAAGAGACCCGGAGCAAGGCCTGCCTGGAGTGTGTTGGCCCCTGCACAGCTTCTTAGAGATCTGTACTTGCAGTGGACCAGAGGGCAGGGTCAGAATGGCTGGAGCTGTGTAGAGGGTACAGTAAGAGGTCAAAGGGCAGAGTCAACAACAAAGGCATTTCACTGACCAGCCAAGTATCTCTGTATTTGATTC
The DNA here is from genome assembly GCF_943737965.1 of Phodopus roborovskii. NCBI lineage: Eukaryota > Metazoa > Chordata > Mammalia > Rodentia > Cricetidae > Phodopus > Phodopus roborovskii. The sequence continues at coordinate 12,479,361 of NW_026126407.1, forward strand.
CATTCTATGCCTGCTTATTGACTGTCTCTTAAATGCCATGCACAGTTCTGGGGGATAAAAAAGACAATGTAAGCTGAGCATTTGTGGCACAAGCCTTTAATCCTAGTACTCTGGAGGCAGAGGCAGGCGAATCTCTTTAAATTCGAGGCAAGCATGGTCTACAGAGCAAGTTCCAGGACAGGCTCCAAAACAATACAGAGAAACCCTGTGTCAAAAAACAAAAACAAAACAACAACAACAAAAAAACACAGACAAACAAAAAAGACAATGTAAGAAGTATCCTTCACCTTAGGAGGCCTATGTTGACTTGTTGATTCCAAAATCAGCAAATAGGTAAGCAAAGGCTGTGACACAAAATGGTGTTGGGGTGAGGGAGAGTAGCTTTAGGGAAGATCCTGGAGGAAATGACATCTGAGCTGAGACCCTGATGACAAGAGAAGCAGCTGTGGAATGGTCCAGGGAGTATGACAAAGGGACCAGGAGTTGTGGATAGAGTGGTGGAGAGGGACCTGACACATCTACACCTATTTCTTTCCTTTTTTGGGGGAGGGAGGGAGTTCAAACAGGGTTCTCTATGTAGATCTGGTTGCCTTGGGACTCTTCGTAGACCAGGCTGGCCTCAAACTCACAGAGATCCACCTGCCTCTGCCTCCTGAGTGCTGGGATTTAAGGCATGCGCCACCACTGCCTGACACATTTTCTTTTAACCCTTTCAATAATCCTGTAAGTCAGATACAAATATTGTCATCGCTATTGTTATGTGGATGAAGACACTGAGGCACTGAGCCGAAAGGGCAAGCCACACAGCTAACAGACTGGAGAATGGGTACCGGGACACAGGCCAGCCAGCTCCAGAATGCAGATGGGCTAGCACTGCCCTAGAGGTCAGGTCTGCCAAGGCCCTTAACTACTTCTGTTCCTAATGTCTGCTGTATGGCTGTATATCCAGGGAACCCTGATCAGAGAGTCATCCCTTGCTACTCACAAAATGGTTCAGAATATCCCTGAATCCTCAACAGAAGTAGATGGCAATTTAATAGACTAACATATGAGTTTGGTTCAGTGCATCATGGGACCAGGATGAAGAAGGATATTGGGATTTCATTTGTTTTGTTTGAGGACTCAATTTCACAGTGCATAATTGAGGCTGTTCACAAAAGAGCCACAAGGAAAAAAGGACAGCTTGAAGACTGTACAAAGTGAAACTTATTGGGAGGAGGGTAAGATTTGCTGACAGAATGGGGTCCTGAGAAGTAGCAGGAGCAAGCAGACTCCTGGGAGGACAAAGTGATTTCTGCCCCCATCAAATGCATTGGGTTTGCATTAAACCAACGTGAAGAGTTAAGCACATTCCTGGTGCCAGAGTCTGGTCATAAACTGTTCTTACCTGCTTATGGTTCACCAGGAAAGCAGACAGGGTAATCTGGAGCAATGCTGTTGTTACAACTTGCCTTGCTTAACTTTGCAAGGTGTGTCCAAAGCACCCAACAAACCAACTTGTAAGGCAAACTTCACTTTAACTCAGGGTTTCAAGTTTTATAGCTTTGCTTGCTCGCCCTGGTGCTCCAGGGCTGTGGCTGAGCAGAGGGTGCATGGCAGAGGGGGTCTGCTCTCCTCATGGTGAGTGAAGAGGAAACAAAAGAGGAAGTGGTGGAGTTTAGTGTCCCCTGCAGAGGCATGCTCTTTGGGGGCCCTGATTCTATCGGCCCCACGTTCTAAAGGTTCTTCCCACCAACTAATCTTGGTTAAGCCTTCAATGTATGCCCTCCAGGGGACATTTAAGATCTATATCAGTGGGATATGATGGCACCGGTAAGAAATCCCTGTATTTATAAGGCCAAAGCATGAGGGTCTTTGACTCAGTGCCATCCTGAGCTCTGAGCAAGATTCAAATAAACAGAATATAAGACCTGATCATAATACAGCTTAAAAACACCCATACTCAAGTCAAGAGAGTTAAGCAGATAGCCTAGGATCTGAGTTTTCATGTGATGATTCAACAAGGGAAGAATCTACTTCCAAATCCACTCACTTGTTGGTGGCATTTGGTTTCCCCACTAACTTAGCAACGGACAAGCTGCCCATCACTTTAGCCATTCATTAGAACCTAATCACTAAGTAAGGTGTGGTGCACATCTGAACCCCAGCATCTATGAAATGGAGGCAAGAAGATCCAGAGTTCAAGGCCAACTTCACAGAAAGTGAAGGCTGCTCATACTCACACACACACACACACACACACACACACACACACACACACACGCACATGCACTCACCTCAATCACTAAATGCTTACTCAAAAGGCATTACTGCTATATAAAGATACAAATAGCAAGAGCAGGGAATCACTAAATCTACTTACTGTAGTCAGTTAAAGAGGAAATAAAATAAAACCTTCCTCAACTCATCTTCCTTTAATTGTATCTCAATAAACAATTTCATTTTGTTTGTTTTGTTTTTCTTTTTTCTTTTTAGAGAGGGTCTCACTATGTACCTGGCTGGCCCGGTATTCTCTACACATACCATGGTGGCCTCAAACTCACAGAGATCCTCCTGTCTCTGTCTCCTAGGCACTGGGATTAAAGGCACACACAACCATGCCTACCTTTGGGGGGGGGCGTTGTTTTGTTAGTTTATTTGGTTAGGTTTTTGTTTGTTTTTGAGACAAGGTCTCCCCCTGTGTCTGACCTCAAACTCACAGCCATCCTCCTGCCTCAGGCCCCCAAGTCCTGAGATTACAGACATGAACTATCAAACGTGGCCTGATTTTTATAAATCTTGCAGAAATATATGCCCATGCAAATCAACTTTTAGGGTCCTCTGGGACCTAAAAAAGACAGTGCAAGTTAGGAGACCTGAAGCTTAAGACATAACAAACCAATATTTATTGACTTACGTAAAAGGTATTTAAAAGGCCACTCCAAGCCTTTTGTCCGCGGCAGCCATCTTCCAGTAACTCGCCAAAATGACAAACACCAAGGGAAAGAGGAGAGGCACTCGCTACATGTTCTCTAGGCCTTTTAGGAGGCATGGAGTTGTTCCTTCGGCCACGTACATGCGAATCTACAAGAAGGGTGACATTGTAGACATCAAGGGAATGGGCACTGTTCAAAAAGGAATGCCCCACAAGTGTTACCATGGCAAGACAGGAAGTGTCTACAATGTCACTCAGCATGCTGTGGGCATCATTGTAAACAAGCAAGTTAAGGGCAAGATTCTGGCCAAGAGGATTAATGTGCGGATTGAGCACATCAACACTCTAAGAGCAGAGACAGCTTCCTGAAGCGGGTGAAGGAGAACGACCAGAAGAAAAAGGAAGCCAAGGAGAAGGGCACCTGGGTTCAGCTCAAGCGCCAGCCTGCTCCACCCAGAGAAGCACACTTTGTGAGGACAAACGGGAAGGAGCCTGAGCTGCTGGAGCCCATCCCATATGAATTCATGGCCTAATGTACAAAAAGAAATAAAGACCTGGACTGTAAAGGGTTTTTCTTAAAATAAATAAATAAAAGGCCACTCCAAGGTACAAACTGGGGGAAGAAGTCTAAGTTTACCTGACACAGAAGTTCATCTTGCTCAGTGGTTTTAAAGAAATTGAGTTGTTCCACTGTGTGTGAGTGAGCACACATGTCTGCACGTCTTCTAACTTGCAGATGGAATGTATTTTAGAATAAAGCTTTAAAATAAATAAATTGCATTCCTGTGCCCATATAGAGCCATGCCTCTTATGTATTAGCTACTACAGTATTTCAAAAAGTGGCCTGTCATTATTTGGGTTTCTTCAGCGGTAGACCATTAGACAAAGATCAGGTCACGGGGGAGGTGAACCCATGACACACTTAAGAAAGACATAAGGAAGTGAGACAGGAAAGGGTTGAAGATCAACAAGGGCTATCAAACTGGAAACAACCATGACAGTTGAAGCCTCATTCCATGGGTAGCTGTAGTTGACACACAAAGTAAAGTCACAGGCTATAAAACAAAGCTTTATATATTGGAATTGCTGTCTGTGATGACTTCCAGTGTATAATAGCCAAGTTGAGTAGTTTTAGAGACTTACTTAAAAAGCTAAGGAATATTTGTGTGTGTGTGTGTGTGTGTGTGTGTGTGTGTGTGTGTGTGTGTGTGTGTACCTGAGTGTGTGTGTCTGGGTATCATCTGCATATAGTAGCCTATGGATGTCAAAAGAAGCATTCGATTCCCTAGAATTAGAATTACAACTGTGAGTCATTATGCAAGTGCTGGGAACTGAACCTGGATCCTCTGCAAGAGCAGGAAGTACTGTTCACTGCGGAGCCATTTCTTGAGCCCCATAAAAGCCCCTATGTATTTATTATCTGGATTTTAACAGAAACATTTCCAGCTCTTGTTATAGGATGTCACTTATTCCAGTCGGGGATGAGAAATTTAGGAAATTTGTTTGCCGAGCCTGAATCTGCCACCCTTCCCTTCACTCTCAGACTTTTACTTGGGTCATATAGAGGTTGCTGTGTTTACTTGTGTCCATCTTTATTGCATTTTCCAAGCTTTGTCTGTCTGTTGATGCTAAGAATGGAAATCCATTGAACAGTGTTTACTTTATGTATTGTTACTACATAAACATTCTGCTGCTGAACTGGAAGCCACTGAGATTACATTTCCTTTCTTAAACAACTGTCCTCTTTCTTTTTTTTTTCTTTTATCTTTCTTTCTTTCTTTCTTTTTTTTTTTTTTTAGGTAGGGTTCATGCCATGTAACCCTGGCTGGCCTGAAACTTGCTATGTAGACCAGGCTGGCCTCCAGTTCCTAGAGATCCACCTACCTCTTCCTCCTGAGTGCTGGAATTAAAAATATGTGAAAACCCACCTGGATTCTTCTTAGTTTCCGAGACAGGATGTCCTGTAGGCTCAGAAAGTCATTACATAGTCAGGGATCATCTTGGATTCCTGACGCCTCGCCTTCATCTCCCTTGCATTGGGATGATAGTTGTGTTCGTGGCTTAAGCTGTTTTCAGTCATCTTTGGAAAAGTAATTCTTAAAATTTTTAAATTATGGCTGGGCAGTGGTAGCATACACCTTTAATCCCAGCACTTTAGAGGAAGAGGCAGGTAGATCTCTGTGAGTTCTAGGCCAGCCTAGTCTACAAAACTAGTTCCAGGACAGGCTTCAAAGCTACAGAGAAACCCTGTCTTGAAAAACAAACAAAAAAGAACCCAAAAAACAACCCCTCCCCCCAAAATTACATTTGTTTATTATTTATTTTTATTTTATGTGCATTGGTGTTTTGCCTACATATATGTTTGAGTGAAGGTGTCAGCTCTTGGCGTTATAGACAGCCTTGAGCTACTATGTGGATGCTGGGAATTGAACCCAGGTTCTCTGGAAGAATAGCCAGTGCTCTTAACCACTGAGCCATCTCTCCAGGCCCCATGTGTATTAATTTTTAAGTTACATTTTTATCTCTCCCTGTCTCACTCTGTGTGTGTGAATGTTCATGAATTCAGTGAGGAAAATGGTTCTCTCCTTCTACTATGTGGGCCATAGGGATGAACACGAGGCCTCTAGGCTTGGCAGCAGGTGTCTTTATACTGGTCCACTGAGCAACAGCTGTTTTTTTTTTTTTTTAAGTTTTTATTTTTTTACTATGGGCTAGAGAGATGGCTCAGCAGTTAACAATGGCTGCACTTCAAGACGATCTGGGTTCGATTCTCAGCACACACATGGTGGTTTACAACCATCTGCAAGTCCAGTTCCAGGGGATCTGATGCCCTTTTCTGGCCTCTGAGAACAACAGGTGTGCACGTGTGCATGGACATACATGCAGGCAAAACATCCATACACAGAAAATAAAAATAAATAAATCTCCAAGAGTAGCATATGTGAATGAGTGCCTGCCACTTCACACAGGAACTGGCCTATTAGCAGTAGCACGTGTATGCCGGTGTGGTCCCCTCCAGCCCACTCTTCTGCCTCTTCTGAGAAGTCACCATCAAAGGCCCTTTTGCTTATTTTCCACTGCTTTTTAAAAAAGTACTATGCATGGTGTGTGTGTGTGTGTGTGTGTGTGTGTGTGTGTGTGTATCATGCTTTGCCTAGTGGTGTTTGTTTGTAAGCTCTATAAAAAGTGATATTGTATTTACAGCATAATCTTCCAGGAGTTATATTCTTCAGAAACAGATTTCCAAGAGCCTTCCATGCGCTGCTGTGAGACCTGCTCATTTTTATGACACAGGCTTGGAAACCCCAAAAAGCATCTGAGAAAGGAAACATGACACTGACATCTCTGGCTCTGCAGTTCCACTTTCTAAATCTGGGCAGTCACTGCCCTTGAGGGCTGTCCCACCTGGCAGCTTCAGGGTTCAGCCTCCGATTGGCTGGCTCTTCTGAGGATAGCACTTATTCCCACAGGGCGACAGAGAGCAATCCACTGTAAGGGCTATGGGTGGTAGAGGCATAGCTTGGGTGCCTCTCTGTGTGCACGAGAGCCCTGGTCTTCCTAGAGGCAGCGGGCTACTCTGGGGAGGCCACAGTGGGAGGATTGGAGTCCCCATTTGGAACTGTTCTTGGTATCTGACTGCTCGTTTAAACTTGAGGTTCAGAATTAACACTTCTTTTGCATAAACTCACTTGAACTTTGTTGTGGTAACTAATATGCAAGGATGTCAGCCTGGAATTATCCTCTATGCTTTTGCCTTTTCCCTATTTGCTGGTGAGACTTCAAAACAACTATAAATAGAATTCAACAGAAACAATACCATATACTGGGAGCCAACAAGGACTCGGTTCTTTATCTCATTCAGTAGTCCTTGAGACAAGTCTTAGTGTCTGCCTTCCAGATGAATAGACTGGAACCCAGGCTCAAGCAAACAAATGAACATACACACAAACAGGGGCCAAGAAATGGCTCTGTTGACTCTATCAACCTGAATTTATCACCAAAACCATGTTTAAAAAAAAAAAAAAAAAAAAGAGGCTAGAAAAACCATCAGTTTGTGTGACACCCCAGCTATCTTCATTCCGTGTCTTCTGATATTAAGAAGATGAGAAGAAGCCAGGGATGGGGCTGGAGAGACAGCTCAGTCATCAGTTAAAAGCACTGGCTGCTCTTCCAGAGGATCAGGGTTTGATCCCCAGCACCTACATGACAGCTCACAACTGTCGTAACTCCAGTTCCACAGGATCTGGAACCCTTCTTACATGGGCATACATGCAGCCAAACACCAATGCTTATTAAAATAAATAAATCCTAAAAAGAAGGCAAAGGATGGTATCTCACACCTGTAAAATCCTAGCACTTGGGAGGCAGAGGCTGTGGTGCCTATTTAATATCAAATCAGACAGGTTCTCCCAACAGCATCCCTCAGTCCCTATATCCAGCCCGCAGCCCTGAACTTCTCCAGCCCTCTGGGCTGCTCTTCCTCCCAATGTCCTTCCCTGTATAGCCAGCCCAACCATTTTGATCACCCCTTGTCTTTTGGGCTTCCTGGCTGCTGCACCTGATTCTCCCCTTTCCTTTTCCCTGTCTCTTCACATGGCTCAAGGAACATGTCCACTGAGGACTCTCCCAGATGTCCCTGTCTCTGCCTATACTCTCCCTTTCATCTACAAGAAACTTTCTCCTCCACCATGCCTAGGAGCAGTCATGTCCTTCCCTTTTTCTTTCTTTTTTCATTTTGTCAGCTGCTCTATAGTGAGTTCCAAGCCAGCTGAGCTACAGAGAAAGTACCTGTCTAGAGGAAGGGGGATATTGAAAGGGGAGGGGGCTGACCATTGTTGATTGGAACTGAGTGGAGAGGTGAGACAGGGGAAGGGAGGAAAATGGGGAAGTGGGAAGGTTAATTCATGTTTGGAATAAGTGTCCTAAGATAAAGGAAGGTATTCAGGTCTTTTCCTAGAGGCCTGTCTTTCTCCCTCTCCTTCCCGTCAGTGAGCTTTTGAGATTAGAGAAGAGAAACAGGCTGGCTCAGAGATCATCACCTTGGGTAAAGGGAGACAGCAGCTAGGAGAGAAGTGTCTGATCCACAGTTAGGGGGCTGGAGCCAGAGAAATAGAATTTTGAGAAAGGGTTGGAGCTGAATCCACAGCCCATCCCCCATCTCACTGCTCCCCAGCAATATTCCATGGCAGTTAGGGCCTGCTCAGCAGAATGGGGTGAGGCCTTCTCGGATCTGGAGCTCAAGTGCCTGAAAAGAAGGTTCCCCCATTCTTCCTCAGACACTAGGCCTGTGATGGAAACCGATCTGAATGAGGAAGAAATTGAGAAGATAAGAACCAGGTGAGTGTGGAGAGGGGAGCAGGTGAGGGTGGAAAACAAACACACAAGATGGGAGAGAGTGGGCATCAGAGGCCTGGAAGAAAAAGGGGGTCTTGATGGAAGAGGGGTAGGCCGGGCAGAGCAGAGAGAACTTGTACAGGACTCTTTCCCTTTTCCTGGAAGGAACAGGCGGTCACTCACGGAGCATCGCCGCAACTCCCAATTGCCCTTTCAGTGGAGAATTACACACAGCTCCCGCTGGATGGCCCAGGTGGTGGCCTCAGAATTCAGCCTGGTGGGCTTCTTCCTCCTTCTGGTCATGGTCTTCTCCGAGAAATGGCTGTACCCCTCTAAGAGTCGTTTCCATCAGCGCTACCCCAAAAATGTCACCAATAAAGTCTACACCTCGATACATAAAATGTCCACAGGACTACTGTACACCTGCATATCTAGAAGCTGCTCCAGCTCAGAGAAAGGTGAGCCCCTGCATCCCATGCCAGGCCTCCAGCCTGCCCCGACCTCCGTGGTGGCCCCCACAGTCCTATTCTCTCCTGTCAGCCATCTTCATTTGGCTCGAAGGAGGGTTCTGCTGGCATGGCACCCTCTGAGGATCATTTTCTTCCTTTGGTTTGACCAAATGAATTCACCTGACCCAGTAGATGTCACCTATTTCGGTAAAGCCTGAAGGATTTTGCTTTAAGAATGTCAAGATGAGCCAGGTGGTGATGGTGCATAGCTTTAATCCCAGCAGTTGGGGGACGGAGGCAGGTGGATATCTGTGAGTTTGAGGCCTGCCAGGTCTACAGATGGAGTTCCAGGACAGCTAGGGTTATATATGGATCATTCCCGCATAACATCCCCTTCACCTTGAGGGGCTCTGTCCCCTAGGTTTGCATACCCAGAGCCCTGAGATGACCCCGGAATGTTCTCTTGCAATCATTCCCCAGCTCCTGCCCCTTTCCTTTCCTTGTGCGTGCATCTTTGAACCAGCTATGCACTTGCCCTTTATTGTTTGGCTTTCTTGAATTTTCACAGCCACTTAATTTCTGACTCAAGTCTCATTCCGTGCTGTCCCCTCACCACTTCAGAAATGTCTGGCTCTGGATGTCTGTTTCCAATTGCTCGTTCTCCTTCACATAAGCAAAAGGTATACAGCAATTCTATCTTTTTAAGGACAAATATGGGAAAACAAAAAATATCATTAATGGCATGCTATTTGTCCAGCCAATTGTCCACCTGTCACAAGAGATGGGGATAATTGGGCTTATTTTGTAGATGGGAAGATTGGAGCTTAGGGTTAGTACATTGCCCAAGGTCATACCACATGAAATGGCAATATTTGAGTGATTCCCACCTACAAAAGAAGGCATAAACTTCGTAAAGACAGATGTAGAATTGTGTGTACCTTGCTCTGTGATCCATTTTCTTTCTGTGGTGCTATGAGTGAAACCCAGTTCCCCACACATGCTAAGTGTGAACATCACCAGGACCTTATTCTGTAGCCCAGGCTATTGTAGGATTCATTATGTAGCCCAGGCTAACTTTGACCTGGCATCCATCTTCAGCTTCCTGAGAGCTGGTATTATAGGCATGAGCCACCACACTTGACTTATGCACTCATTGTTTCTTTGTTGGTTTGCTTTTTGGTTTTTAGAGACAGGATTTCTCTGTGTAGCTCTGGCTATACTAGAACTTGCTTTGTACACCAAGCTGACCTTCAACTCAAAGAGATCCACCTGCCTCTGTCTCCCTAGTGCTGGGACTAAGGGTATGGGCCACCACCATGCCTGTCACTTTCTGTCTTCTAAGAAGTGAAGAATATGCTTTGCACAGTGTATGCCACATGCTCCTGCCACTATGACCTGGAGCCCAGTGGCCATGGACTAAATCCTGAAGCCAAGAGCCAAGATAAATCTTTCTCACTTTAAATTGTTTCTGCCAGGTGTTTAGTCACAGAATTGAACAGGCAACTAATACAGAAAGTTGGTAACAGAAGAGAGGGGGCCCTTCCTGATCCTGTGGAATGAAGCCTTTGGAAATAGTTTGTGGGAAGAAGCTGGCCCCTTTTAGCCAGATTGTAGTGAGACTTGGGAGTCAAACAAAACAAGAGTAAAGCCAGGTGTTGGTGCCGCATGCCTTTAATCCCAGCACTCAGGAGGCAGAGGCAGGAGGATCTCTGTGAGTTTGAGTCTAGCCTGGTCTACAGAGCTAGTTCCAGAACAGCCTCCAAAGCAACACAGAGAAACCCTGTCTCAGGAAAAACACACAAAAAACAGAGTAAAGGGTTTGAAACCCATGCAGTCAAGCCAGGAAAGAAGCAACATGAAAGGTGTGGCCCATGATGTCATGGTCATTAATGAAATTAGACTCATTCAAAAGGAGCCAACCACTATGCATTGGAACAATAGGG